>NC_057800.1:201667080-201789574 GCF_018294505.1 Triticum aestivum | reverse complement strand
AAAAAGCAAAAGCACCCGCGACATCTACACAAGTATTTAAGAAAAGGCCGACGACTCGTATTCATTACACCCTAAAAAACCCCAGTGGGTGGGTGGACATGCTATTTAACAGATTATTACACAAAGTGTCTCAGGCATCTCGAGCGCCACGTCGCGACGTTGACGGCTCTCCCCTGGCGGCCTCTGGGTCCAGCGAGGCGCCGGTGTCCTCCTCAGCACCCGTGTTGCGGTAGACGCACGTCTCCTCCGAGATCCCCTCCGGATCGTGGAGGAGCAAGCCGTAGTCATCACCGTCCACGGCCCTGCCGTCTTCCGTCCGCTCCATATGGAACTCGTAGTGGAAGGTGAACTTGGCGATGTAGCTGGCCGAGGAGGCGATCCGGCTGGCTTGCTCCTGCAAGAGCTGCTCCGAACCGGCCCGCTGGCCCATCAATGCGTCCAGCTGAAGGTCCGGATGCCAGGACAGCGTGAACCGGAGCGACATCTCAGCACCGGCACGAGCGGCGGAGATGCGCCACTCGCCAAGCCGGTCCGGCCCCATCTCCAACCAACGCGCCAGGCGCGAGAAGCTGCTCAGCTGGACGGAGTTCGGCCATAGGGCCGCCGTCATTGCGGTGCCGGCCTGGGACAACTGCTCCAACTGCATTCCCAGGGCCTGCAGGTGGGCCTCAGCGGCGGCGATGATCATTGGGCAGATCCAGGCCACCCGTGGATCCATCCCGGAGCCAACGACGTCGGTCGGGTCGCGCTGATAGCGGACGGATTCCTCCGCCAGCCGCTGCGTCTCTGGGAAGGCCCCTGCCACAAAGGAAGAAGCGTGTTAGAAGAAGAACAACAAGGAAGAAAGGCCGGGTCCCGACCCAGCAAACGACAAGAAAAAGCACTTATTGGAGAAGGACTCTTCCAGGTGCTCCCGGTCGATGGCAACGTACCATGCCACTCCCGGTCGATGGCACGGTCGTGCGCCTCGAGCGCCTTCTCCAGATCTGTCGCCTTGGCAAGGGCCGCCTTCAGCTCGGTGTCCTTGTCTTCGGCTGCCTTCTCGGCCGCCATGCGGCGACGGGCCTCGTCCTGACGGGCCCCCTCAGCCGTGGTGACCTTCCCCCGCAGGCGATCCACCTCGGCCTGGAGCCGGCCCTTGTCATCGGCCAGCTGGCCGCGCTGCTGGTCCGCCTCCACCAGGGCCTGCTGCGCCTCTGCCGCCTTGGCGGCTTCCACCTTAAGGAGCTCTGCCTCGGCCTCGAGGCGGCTCTTGTGACCCGCCAGCTGCTCATGCAGCCGGTTGGCCTCGTCGAGAGACCGCCGAGCCGCGGCCGCCTCCGCCCTCTCCTGCGCCGCCTCAATACCAAGACGTCCGGTGTCGGTAACGAGCCGGTCGTAGTGATGACCGGCCCAGAGCAGACGAGTCCGCCAGGACAACACCTCGGCTGCGAGAAATAAGAACTCAGCAGAAGAAAAAAGAAAGACTTAAGATTTGGCCCAACTGTTACACAGTTGGCCCGAATCTCGGGGGCTACACCCAGTGGGTGCGCTGCTGCGCCCCCACTAGAAAAGAGCACAAGAATACCTGCGGCGACGCGGAGCTCCTCCTCCTTGGCAGCAAGCTGCTCCATGAGCTCCCGGCTGTTGCCAAGGAGATGATTGTAGGCGACCACCCAGAAGGCGTCGAGATGCTGAAGAAAGCAGAAATCAAAACAAGGCCAACACTCTAAAGATTTGACCCAACTGCTACGTAGTTAGCCCGAACCTCGGGGGCTACACCCAGTGGGTGCGCTGGCACGCCCCCACAAACAAGAAATTACAAGAAGACTTACCAGAATGACGCGCTCCAGGTCGCGCGTCTGCTCCACCTCGGCCTGGGCGAAGGCCTCGAGCCGTTCCGTCCGGCCTCGCAGGTGGCGACTGATGGCGTCCAGCGCCTCCTCCTCCTGGGTCTGAGGCCCAAAGACAATGGCGCCCCCGCTCCGCGCCGGCTACGGCACAGCAGCTCGGCGCCGTCCCTGCCGGGGCACCAAGGCGTACTCCCCGCTGGCCGCTCGCGACACGGCCAGCACCTCCGCCGACGATGACCTAGACGCCGGGACGCCCTGCGTCGTCGTCTCTCACCCGGACATCGGGACGCCCTGCATCGCCATCTCCAGCCCAGCTGCCGGGGTGGCCTCCGGCACCGCCGCCCACAGTGCGTCCTCCAAAACCAGTGCCGCCTCCGACACCGCCACCCGCGGCGTGTCTTCGAAAACGCCGCCGCCTCCACCACCATCAGTGCCCGCTCGCTCGGCCACGTCGGCCCGCAGCGGGGTGTCATCCGTCACCTCCACGACCTCCCGGTCGGGGATCACCACCTCAAACCGGCCTCCACGGCCGCGCTCCCTCACCGACGACGGCTCAAAAACCATCGCCACCACCATGATGCCCTCCGGCATCTCGCGCCAGGCCGACTACGCGCTGGCTCTCGCCCATGCCGCCGTCGCGTCGGTCCAAGCACGGACCGACGCCGCCTCCAGCTCCGCCTCGGCCCGGTTCCTGTCCCGCCAGGCCAAGGCTTCGGCATCATTCAGCCCGTCCCTCCACCTCGGCCTGATCGGCGAGGTTGGTCCGGCTCCCGTGGAACGCGGCCCCTTCGGCGGCCGCTGCTTCCGCAGCCACCCTCGCCAGCGTGATTGGCGACCTGAAGAAGAAGACAGAATGAGCAGAAAAGAAACGAGAGATGAAGCTTACCCTGCCAAGATAGGGACTGGGGTTCGCCTCCCGTGCCCGCCGCCGCGCTTCCTCTTGGCCCGCCTCCCAGCCCCGGCCGGGTCCGCCGTGCGCTTCGGGGCCCGGGCTCGTGGCGCGACGCTGTCTTTCCCATGCGGGCGGCTCGATGCCATCCCATGCGAGGACCCGACTCCGCCCACGTCGCCGCATCGCCCGTCCAATGCCACTTCACCGACAACTGGCGTCAGCACTGACCGTTCCATGCCGCGGTCGGCAATTCAAGACAGGAAAAGAAAAACACGAGACTTACCCGCTCGACGCCCAACACCGGCGTCGGACTCGGCCTCCTCCTCCCCGCCATGAGCCGCGGGCTCCTCCGGTGCCACCTGCAACGGGGCCCGTGCATAAGGATGCCGAATCGCATTCAGAAGTACCCCCCCCCCCGCGTCGCGTCAGGACGGATGAGAAGGTGCGCGGCAGCAAAGTAAGAAGACCAGACACTCACCTGCGGTGCCGGGTTTGACTGGCTGTACGGCTTCTTGCCGAATCGCCAATCTTCCCCAAGGTTGGCCTTGGAGATGTCATTCACGCCGCGCGCGATCTGCTCCGCGGACAGCCGCATCGACCCCATGTGATTGGGGTCTTGAAGGCCGGCCATTTCACCGATGAGGCAGGAGCGCCACTAAAGAGGAAGGACCCAGCGCATGACGAACGCGGCAAGGAGGTCGGTGCTGGCAAGCCCCTCCTGCGTCCTCATCACCGTCACCCGCTCACCGAGATTGACGATCTCCTACGACGGGCGCCTGGGCGAGTAGCTCCAGTTCGTCTTCGCCCACGGAGGTTCGATGGCGAAGGCCGGAAGGTTGATGCGATCCGCACCAAGGTTGCGAACGTAGAAGAAGGAGTTCTGCCATTTCTTGGCAGAATCCTGCAGCGGGATCTTGGGGAAATCCGCCCCGACTGCTTCAAGATGACGGCGGCGCCGCAGTCGGTGAACTCCTCGGCCGACGGGACCTGCTGCTTCAAGGAAAAGAAGCGCGCCCAGAGGTCGATCGTGGGCTCGACCCCCAGGTACCCTTCGCAGAGGGTGACGAAGCCGGAGAGCTGGACGATGGCACCGGCGCCAAGATGATGCGGCTGGAGCCCGAAGAACTCCAGGAACTCGCGGAAGAAGGCGCTCGCCGGCAGCCCGAAGCCGCGCTCCAAGTGCGTGAGGAAGACCACGCGCTCTTGCCCCTCGGGCTAAGGTCTCTGCTCGCCGCGTGGCAGGCGGACGCCAACGTCCGTCTCCCATGGCAGGCACCGCGTCGCCTGGAGTTGGGTGATGTCCTCGAAGCTGACATTCAAACCCATCCAGGAGCCCGATGGCAGCGACATGATCAAAGGAAGAAGAGGGAAGATGGACAGCGAAGGAGTTCTGCACGGAGCAGCGGGCGCCGCAGTGCGTCAGTTGCGAAGAGCGGAGCGAGGGCAAAGGGACAGGAGGGCGCGAGCGAGAATAATGTCCGCCGCCCCCTGCCCCATGATTTATAACCCTCGGTTTGAACGTGGGGAAGTGGGTAAGTGGGATCGTCTGCACGCGCCCGTTCCACTACACCGCAATAAGTGCGCACGTACGTGCACAGTAACTGCCCGGGGAATAGCAACCGGACTCCGGACACTGCAATAAATCTGCACGCTTGGGCCGAGGGCGCGCGGCGGTGGGCCCAAGCCCGTAGCCCGGTCCTGTCACGCGCGTGGCCTGTCAGGCCCCTCCGACTTCCGGGCACCACGTGGTGCCCGCGCAAAGCCCGCGCAAAGCCCGGGGGATTGCCCCAAGATTCGGTGGGCTTCTCGGTCCCCGCCACAGCCGAGATGCCACGATCCGGTTTCCGAGAAAACCGGCACACAATGGGTGTTGCCGGACCCGGCGCTCGCAGAATCCACCTTGCTTAAGGGGGAAACTGCGAAGGCCCACTCATCCGAAGACGGCGGACCTTCATAGCTTCGGGGACTACTGTCGTGGGGGATGGACCCTGGGCAGGCAGCGAAACCCAGATCCTCTTCAAAAACAAACGGGGCTGTCACCGCCCCTCAATACCGACTCGCGCTCGGCCGGGTCGCTCGACCCGGCCAAGCCCCGCAAGCCGGCCAAACTAGCCGACCGGCAAGACACGTCGACTCAGCCCCAACAACTAGCGCAAGACAACCGAACACGGCACGACCAAAGCCTCCTCAACAAGCCAGCGCCACCCGTGGCGTGCTACACAATCTAGCCACGGGTCAACTCCCGTCCCATCTAGGCCGTATGATGGGGAAGAGACTTCAATCAACGATGATCGAGGCAACAGTGCCCCACCCATGCCTCTGGTCAGCAGGAATGTGGCAACAGTGCCCCTCACCTACCCGCTGACCAGGGCCGGCGTGGCTACAGTGCCCCCGCCTTCTGACGACAACAAGAGGCAACCTGACGGAGAGCATTGTACACAACTCGACTAGGCCACGACCTAACGATCGACAAGACGGCGCACAGTCCCCCTAGGCATGCGGAGAGCACTGTACACAACTCGACTAGGCCTGCACCTAGGGGAACCCGGCGAACCACAAGCCCTGAGCGGGACCCTGCCCTGGTCGTCGGACACCGACAATACGGACCCACCGACTTGTGACATTACCATTGTACCCCTGGGGGGTTGGACTATAAACCCCCCCGGGAGCCCACGATCATGGCAAGATATGATCTCTCCGAGAAAAGACATACGAGAGAAAGAGCAAGTAAGAATAGGACTAGCCACAAAACAACAACACCGGAGAGAAGGAGCAGCCCAAGCTTTGGCCAGCTTCCGTCCTCCCTCATACAGCTCCAGGAGCAACATTGTACTATCGATCATCCAACTACACTCGGCAGGACTAGGGGTATTATCTCTCCGGAGAGCCCCGAACCTGGGTATGTCTGGCGTCCTGCACCCGCTGATGCCAACCCTGCCTCTGGAGTCCACCAGCGCCCTCGAGCCTCCTCCTCTCTTTAGCCATCCCTTGGCATCTGCCGTGCACCCACCATGACAATATCATTAAGTGTAACTATAGTCCTAAAACAACATTAAGATTATGACGTTGGAAGAATGATCATATTGAACCGACCCAAACTTGCTTGTTGTGAATTGGATTAATATTGTCTATATTCAATTGTAATAACACAGAGTGTTAACGTGTGATCTTGCTCCTTAGACCATGAGAATATCATGATCACTTTTTATTGTACGGTGGGCTTTGGGGTTGCTCAAACATGACCTGTAACACGGTGACAATAACAACAACTTACATGTTAATCAGAAAGTTTGACAACTGGCCGGATAGCTCGAGAGTGGTATTTTCTCCTTCGACGATGGAGAGATATTCTTAGGTCCCTCTCGGTGTGATGGCATCAATCATCGTCTGGCTAGATATAGGTGACTTCGTCACGGGGATGCCAGAATACAATAACAAGAAAGAAGAACAAAACCGGTAACAAGGATTTCGGTATAGTGAGCATAGCGATGACTCAAGAGGATACTTGTACTTTGTACTATACCCATATCAATACAATCAAAAGCAGGATGTACGGTATTATCTCTTCGAGAGAGCTCGAACCTGGGTAAAACCCTATGTCCATGTTACCATCGCTCCAAGACGCCTAGCTTAGGACCCCTACTACGAGATACGTCGGATATAGAACCAACAACCGGTACCCCCTCCGGTACTCCAAAACACTTCCGGTGTCCGAATACCATCGTCCTATATATCAATCTTTACCTATCGACTATTTAGAGACTCCTCATCATGTCCGTGTTCTCATCCGGTACTCTGAACAACATTCGGTCACCAAATCACATAACTCATATAATAATATTACGTCATCGAACGTTAAGCGTGCGGACCCTACGGGTTCGAGAACTATGTAGACATGATCGAGACACCTCTCCGGTCAATAACCAATAGCAGAACCTGGATGCCCATCTTGCCTCCTACATATTCTATGATGATTTTTATCGGTCGAACCATTATGAAAACATAAGTAATTCCCTTTGTCCACCAGTATGTTACTTGCCCGAGATTCGATCGTTGGTATCTTCATACCTAGTTCAATCTCGTTAGCGGCAAGTATCTTTACTCGTTCGTAATACATTAGCTCGTGACCAACTCCTTAGTAGTTTTCTTGCAAGCTTATGATATGTATTACCGAGAGGGCCCAGAGTACCTCTCTCATACTTGGAGTGACAAATCCTAATCTCGATCTATGCCAACTCAACAAATACCTTCAGAGATACCTGTAGAGCATCTTTATAATCACCCAGTTATGTTGTGACGGTTGATAGCAGACAAGGCATTCCTCCGGTATCAGGGAGTTGCATAATCTCATAGTCGAAGGAATATGTGACATGAAGAAAGCAATAGCAACAAAGCTGAATGATCATTATGTTAAGGTAACGGATGGGTCTTTGATGACCCACAAGTATAGGTGATCTATCGTAGTCCTTTCGATAAGTAAGAGTGTCGAACCCAACGAGGAGCAGAAGGAAATGATAAGCGGTTTTCAGCAAGGTATTCTCTGCAAGTACTAAAACAAGTGGTAACAGATAGTTTTGTGATAAGATAAATTGTAACGAGCAACAAGTAACAAAAGTAAATAAAGTGCAGCAAGGTGGCCCAATCCTTTTTGTAGCAAAGGACAAGCCGGAACAAACTCTTATAATAGGAAAAGCGCTCCCGAGGACACATGGGAATATCGTCAAGCTAGTTTTCATCACGTTCATATGATTCACGTTCGATACTTTGATAATTTGATATGTGGGTGGACCGGTGCTTGGGTGTTGTTCTTACTTGAACAAGCATCCCACTTATGGTTAACCTCTATTGCAAGCATCCGCAACTACAACAAAAGTATTAAGGTAAACCTAACCATAGCATGAAACATGTGGATCCAAATCAGCCCCTTATGAAGCAACACATAAACTAGGGTTTAAGCTTCTGTCACTCTAGCAACCCATCATCTACTTATTACTTCCCAATGTCTTCCTCTAGGCCCAAATAATGGTGAAGTGTTATGTAGTCGACATTCACATAACACCACTTGAGGCTAGACAACATACAACTTATCAAAATATCAAACGAATACCAAATTCACATGACTACTAATAGCAAGACTTCTCCCTTGTCCTCAGGAACAAACGTAATTACTCACAAAGCATATTCATGTACATAATTAGAGGGGTAATAATATGCATATAGGATGTGAACATATGATCTTCCACCAAATAAACCAACTAGCATCAACTACAAGGAGTAATCAACACTACTAACAACCTACTAGCACCAATCCCGGACTTTGAGACAAGAATTGGATACAAGAGATGAACTAGGGTTTCGAGATGAGATGGTGCTGGTGAACATGTTGATGGAGATTGCCCTCTCCCGATGAGAGGAGCGTTGGTGATGACGATGGTGATGATTTCCCCCTCCGGGAGGGAAGTACCCCGGCAGAACAGCTCTGCCGGAGCTCTAGATTGGATCCTCCAAGGTTCCGCCTCGTGGCGGCGGAGTCTCGTCCCGAAAAGTTCCTCTCTCTTTTTTCTCATCGAAAGACTTCATATAGGAGAAGATGGACGTCGGAGAGCCACCAGGGGGCCCACGAGGTAGGGTGGCGCGCCCTGGGGGTGGGGCGCCCCCCACCCTCGTGAGCAGGGTGTGGGCCCCCTAGCCTTCATCTTTGGCGAGGATTTTTCTTTATTTATTTTAAGATGTTCCGTGGAGTTTCAGGACTTTTGGAGTTGCGCAGAATAGGTCTCTAATATTTGCTTCTTTTCCAGCCCAGAATTCCAGCTGCCGGCATTCTCCCTCCTTATGTAAACCTTGTAAAATAAGAGAGAATAGCCATAATTATTGGGACATAAAGTGAAATAACAGCCCATAATGCAATAAATATCGATATAAAAGCATGATGCAAAATGGACGTATCAACTCCCCCAAGCTTAGACCTCGCTTGTCCTCAAGCGAAAAGCCGATAAAAATAAATATGTCCTCATGTTTAGAGGTAGAGGCGTTGATAAAAATAAAATACAGACATGAAGGCATCATGATTAATCTCATAACAGCAACATATATAGATTTTGTCATATGATTACTTATGTTCAAGTGATGATCTATTCACAATGCAAAAGTATAAATCATAAACCTTATTGGGCTCCAACAAACTATAATCTCAGTCATTGAAGCAATTGCAATTTATCATAACATCGAAAAGAGTCTAAGAGCTAAAAAGCAAGTCCACATACTCAACTATCATTTAGTCCTCCATAATTGCTAACACTCACGCAATATTTGTGGTTACGGAGTTTTAATCGGACACAGAGAAAGATAGGGGCTTATACTTTTGCCCCACAACCTTTTACCTCAAGGGTAATGTCAACAATAATGGTTCATGCTCCCCTACATCCAATTAGATATATATATATATATATATATATATATATATATATATCATGTTCTTTCCAACATGCTGAACTTGCAAAAGGATAAAATCAAAAAGAAAAGGTGAAGATCACCATGACTCTTGCATAAGGTAGAAGGTAATAATAAAGGATAGGCCCTTCGCAGAGGGAAGCAGAGGTTACCATGCGCTTTTATGGTTGGATGCATAAAATCTCAATGCGAAAGAACGTCACTTTATATTGCCCCTTGTGATATGAACCTTTATTATGCAGTCCGTCGCTTTTATTACTTCCACATCACAAGATCGTATAAAGCTTATTTCCCCCACACCAATCAATCATACATATTTAGAGAATTTTTTTATTGCTTTGCACCGATGACAACTTACTTGAAGGATCTTACTCAATCCATAGGTAGATATGGTGGACTCTCATGGCAAAACTGGTTTAAGGGTATTTGGAAGCACAAGTAGTATTTCTACTTGGTGCTGAGAATTTGGCTAGCATGAGGGGGAAAGGCAAGCTCAACAAGTTAGAGGATCCATGACAACATACTTTATCTCAGATATAAGAAAGACATAACTCATTACGTTGTCTTCCTTGTCCAACATCAAGTCTTTAGCATGTCATATTTTAATGAGTGCTCCCAGTCATAAAATATGTCAATGATAATATATCTATATGTGAAAACCTCTCTTTCCTTATTACTTCCTATTAATTGCAACAATGACCAAAGCTATGTCTACCAACTCCCAACAACTTTTAATCATAATAATCTTTCTATGTGAAGTCATTACTCTCAATAAGATCAATATGAACTTTTTGCTTCTTTTTATTCCTTTCTTCTTTCTTTTATTCACCCAAGATCATGGCAAAATAATCAAGCCCTTGACTCAACACTAATCTTTATTATATAGCTCATGGACTCGATTAAAAATAGAGATCAAAAAGCAAACTCAAAACTAGATCATGCCATAAACTTTATTCTACTAGATCAAGATACTTCTAATAGGATCGAACTAAGAAAAACGATAAAGATATGAGTTGTGATTGTGATACGATACCAGGGAACCTCCCCTAAGCTTGGCAGTTGCCAAGGAGAGTGCCCATACCCATGTGATTATGTCTCCTTCTTTGTTGTCGGTGTAACATTCTTGGCGATGATTCCCCTCACGATGCGGTTCTCCTCCTCGAGCTTATTGACTTGCTGTTTGAGGTACATTATTTCCTTACGAAGCTTTCCTGTGACAGCTAAAGCTCCTTGCACCCAAGGGTGTTGCATAGCTGCGGGAGAACAAGTGACACTCCTCTTCATATTTTCATAAGAAAGAAATCTAACATTAGAAGGGATAACCAAGTTTGGAATAGCTGAGCTCTGTAGTTCCCCCATCGTGAACCCAGCTCAGAGGCGAGAGGTGACTTCTTGATCCTCCATAGCATCTACTCTCATCAAGTCAGCCTCCATCTCTTCCTCCGTTGTTGGCCCAAAGTGGTCAGCGTCGCTGTTTGCCCTTGGTTCCGGTGCCGGATTAGATACCCGGCTCTCCCCGATTGACTCTTGAGAAGACATCTTGCTCTAATCTGCAGCAGCAACAGCTCGAAAACAAAAACAGAGGAAATTTGCATGATACGGGAGTCAAAACCTTTGGGAGAATATATAATGAATTTTTACCGACCAAAATACCTATCGTGCAAGAAAACGGAGTCCAGAAGGCACACGAGGTGCTCACGAGGTAGGGGGCGCGCCTAGAGGGGTAGGGCGCGCCCACCACCCTCATGGGGCCCTCATGTCCTGCCCGGCTGCTACTTATTTTTCTATTTTTCTAAATATTCCAAAATGGAGAAATATTGCCTTAGAAATTGTTTTGGAGTCTGAAACGTTCCGGAAAGTGTCCTAATATATTCCTCCGGAGTTACGGTTTCAATAATATTGGTTTCAACATTTATGGGATTACCTGAGATATAATGTTTAATTCTTTAACCGTTTACCACCTTCGGATTTGTGCCCTCGAAGTTGTTGATTTTTATGGCACCGGAATGATAGACCTCTTCGATAACGTAGGGGCCTTCCCATTTATAGAGAAGTTTTCCTGCAAAAAATCTTAAACGAGAGTTCTATAGCAATACATAATCACCTACATTAAACTCACGCTTTTGTATCCTTTTGTCATGCCATCTTTTAACTTTTTCTTTAAACAACTTGGCATTTTCATAAGCTTGGGTTCTCCATTCATCAAGTGAGCTAATATTAAATAACCTCTTCTCACCGGCAAGTTTGAAATCATAGTTAAGCTCTTTAATAGCCCAACATGCCTTGTGTTCTAGTTCGAGAGGTAAGTGACATGCTTTTCCATAAACCATTTTATACGGAGACATACCCATAGGATTTTTATATGCAGTTATATAGGCCCATAATGCATCATCAAGTTTCTTAGACCAATTCTTTCTGGACCTATTAACAGTCTTTTGCAAAATTAATTTGAGCTCTCTATTGCTCAACTCTACTTGACCACTAGACCGTGGGTGATAATGAGATGCAATTCTATGATTAACATCATATTTAGCAAGCATTTTACGGAAGGCACCATGAATAAAGTGTGAACCACCATCAGTCATTAAATATCTAGGGACTCCAAACCTCGGAAAGATAACTTCTTTAAGCATTTTAATAGAAGTGTTATGATCAGCATTACTAGTTGGAATAGTTTCCACCCACTTAGTAATGTAATCAACAACAACTAAAATATGTGTGTATCCATTAGAGGCAGGAAAAGGTCCCATGTAATCAAAGCCCCAAACATCAAATGGTTCAATAACAAGTGAATAATTCATAGGCATTTCTTGACGTCTACTAATATTACCAATTCTTTGACATTCATCACAAGACAAGACAAACTTACGGGCATCCTTGAAGAGAGTAGGCCAATAAAAACCAGATTGCAATACCTTATGTGCAGTTCTATCTCCAGCGTGGTGTCCTCCATAAGCCTCGGAATGACACTTGCGTAGGATCTGTTCCTGTTCATGCTCAGGTACACAACGTCTAATAACACCATCTACTCCTTCTTTATAAAGATGTGGGTCATCCCAAAAGTAAGGTCTCAAGTCATAGAAAAACTTCTTCTTTTGCTGGTATGTGAAGCTAGGTGGTATAAACTTAGCAACAATATAATTAGCATAATCAGCATACCATGGAGTACTACGAGAAGTACTTATAACATTTAATTTTTCATCAGGAAACTTATCATTAATAGGTAGTGGGTCATCAAGAATATTCTCTAACCTAGACAAGTTGTCTGCAACGGGGTTCTCAGCTCCCTTTCTATCAACAATATGCAAATCAAATTCTTGTAGCAAGAGAACCCATCTAATAAGTCTAGTTTTAGCATATTTCTTTTCTATAAGGTATTTAATAGCAGCATGATCAGTGTGAATAGTTACTTTAGAATCAAAAATATAAGGTCTTAACTTATCACAAGCAAATACAACTGCTAAAAGCTCTTTTTTAGTAGTAGCATAATTTCTTTGAGCATTGTCTAGAGTCTTACTAGCATAATGAATAACATTAAATTTCTTATCAACTCTTTGCCGTAGAACAGCACCTATAGCATAATCACTAGCATCACACATAATTTCAATGGGTAAATTACAATCAGGTGGCTGAACAACAGGTGCAGAGACTAATGCTTTCTTAAGTATTTCAAATGCTTCTACACAATCATCATCAAAGACAAATGGTATATCTTTTTGCAATAAATTAGTCAGAGGCCGAGAAATTTTTGAGAAGTCCTTAATGAACCTCCTGTAAAATCCGGTGTGACCAAGGAAACTTCTTATACCTTTGATGTCCTTCGGACATGGCATCTTTTCAATAGCATCGACCTTGGCTTTATCAACTTCAATACCTCTTTCAGAATCTTTATGCCCCAAGACAATACCTTCATTAACCATAAAGTGGCACTTTTCCCAATTCAAGACAAGATTTGTTTCTTCACATCTTTGTAAAACTCGATCAAGATTGCTCAAGCAATCATCAAAAGAGGAACCATAGACGGAAAAGTCGTCCATGAAAACCTCACAAATCTTTTCACAAAAGTCAGAGAATATAGCCATCATGCATCTTTGAAAGGTAGCAGGTGCATTACATAAACCAAAATGCATACGTCTATAAGCAAAAGTACCAAAAAGGGAATGTAAAAGTAGTCTTTGATTGATCTTTAGCCGACATAGGTATTTGAGAGAAACCAGAATAACCATCTAGAAAGCAATAGTGTGTATGTTTGTATAATCTTTCTAGCATTTGATCAATAAAAGGTAAGTGGTAATGATCTTTCTTAGTAGCCTTATTTAATTTGTGGAAATCAATTACCATCCTATAACCTGTGATGATTCTTTGTGGAATCAATTCATCTTTATCATTAGGAACAACAGTAATACCTCCCTTCTTAGGGACACAATGGACATGACTTACCCACTGACTATCAGCAATGGGATAAATTATACCTACCTCCAGAAGCTTGAGTATTTCTTTTCTTACCACTTCTTTCATTTTAGGATTCAAACGTCGTTGAGGATCACGAACTGGTTTGGCATCTGCTTCCAAATTTATTTTATGTTGACATAGAGTGGGACTAATGCCCTTAAGATCATCAAGAGTATATCCAATGGCAGCATGATGCTTCTTCAGAGTTTTCAATAATCTTTCTTCTTCATGCTCTGAAAGGTTAGCACTAATAATAATAGGATATATCTTCTTTTCATCAAGATAAGCATATTTAAGATTATCAGGCAAAGGTTTAAGATCAAACACGGGATCATCCTTGGGTGGAGGAGGATCCCCTAAAATTTCAATAGGCAAATTGTGTTGCAAAATAGGTTCCTGTTTAAAGAATACTTCATCTATTTCCCTTCTTTCATTCATCAACATATCATTTTCATGGTCTAGCAAATAGTGTTCTAAAGGATCACTAGGAGGTACGACAATAGAAGCAAGACCAATAATTTCATCCTTACTAGGTAATTCTTCCTCGCGATGTTGTTTACTAAATTTAGAGAAATTAAACTCATGAACCATATCATCCATGCCAATAGTAACAACATTCTTTTCGCAATCTATCCTAGCATTAACAGTGTTCAAGAAGGGTCTACCAAATATAATGGGACAAAAGCTATCTTGCGGAGAAGTAAGAACAAGAAAATCAGTAGGATATTTAGTTTTCTCACACAAGACTTCAACATCTCTAAAAATTCCCCTCGCTGAAATAGTATCTCTATTGGCAAGTTTAATTGTGACATCAATATCTTCTAATTCAGTAGGTGCAATTTCACACTTGATTTCTTTATACATGTCATAAGGTATAACACTAGCACTAGCACACATATCACATAAGCCATGATAACAATGATCTCCTATTTTAACAGAAATAACAGGCACGCCTACCACAGGTCTATGTTTATCTTCAGCACAAGGTTTAGCAATTCTAGCAGTTTCACCATCAAATTGAATAACATGCCCATCAATATTATCAGACAAGAGATCTTTAACAATAGCAATATTAGGTTCTACTTTAACTTGCTCAGGAGGTGTATAAGTTCTAATATTCCTTTTACGAACAATATATTCAAGCTTTAGCATGATCCTTTACTCTAACAGGGAAAGGTGGTTTCTCAACATAAGAAGTAGGAACAATAGGATCATTATAAGTGACAGTCTTTTCTTCAACTTTAATAGGTATAGATACTTTTACTTCTATGGGAGGATGATATTTTAAACCACTTCTCCTTAGGGAGATCAACATAAGTAGCAAAAGATTCACAGAAAGAAGCTACTATCTCAGAGTCAAGTCCATATTTAGTGCTAAACTTACGGAAAATATCAATGTCCATTAAAGATTTAACACAATCAAACTTAGGTGTCATACCTGACTCCTTACCTTCGTCGAGGTCCCAATCTTCGGAGTTGCATTTAATTCTATCCAATAAATTCCATCTGAATTCAATAGTCTTCATCATAAAAGAGCCAGCACAAGAAGTATCGAGCATGGTGCGATTGTTATCAGAAAGCCGAGCATATAAATTTTGAATAATCATTTCTCTTGAGAGCTCATGATTGGGGCATGAATATAACATTAATTTAAGCCTCCCCCAAGCTTGAGAGATGCTTTCTCCTTTGCGAGGCCAAAAATTATATATATAATTGTGATCACGATGAACAAGATGCATAGGGTAATACTTTTGATGAAATTCCAATTTCAATCTTTTATAGTCCCATGATCTCATATCATCACATAGCCTATACCATATCAATGCATCTCCCTTCAAAAGGTAAGACCTTCTCCTTAGCAACACCATTGGGTATACCTGCAAGCTTAAATAATCCACAAACTTCATCCACATATATTAAGTGCTCATCAGGATGCTTTGTTCCATCTCCTGTAAAAGGGTTAGCTAGTAGTTTTTCCATCATACCCGAAGGAAATTCAAAAGGAGTTTCATTTTCAATAGGTTCAGTAGGTTGAGGATCAACTCTTTGCTCTACTGGACGGGGTGAAGATACCCCGAACAAGCCCCTTAGAGAATTACTTTCCATAGTAACAAGTGACAGTAAATTTCAGCACACTATATAAATTTTTCCTTACCAAATTCCACCTACCAAAGGACCTACACTCCCCGGCAATGGCGCCAGAAAAGAGTCTTGATGACCCACAAGTATAGGGGATCTATCATAGTCCTTTCGATATGTAAGAGTGTCGAACCCAACGAGGAGCAGAAGGAAATGATAAGCGGTTTTCAGCAAGGTATTCTCTGCAAGTACTGAAACAAGTGGTAACAGATAGTTTTTTGATAAGATAAATTGTAACGAGCAACAAGTAACAAAAGGAAATAAAGTGCAGCAAGGTGTCCCAGTCCTTTCTGTAGCAAAGGACAAGCCGGAACAAACTCTTGTAATAGGAAAAGCGCTCCCGAGGACACATGAGAATATCGTCAAGCTAGTTTTCATAACGTTCATATGATTCACATTTGATACTTTGATAGTTTGATATGTGGGTAGACCAGTGCTTGGGTGCTGTTCTTACTTGAATAAGAATCCCACTTATGATTAACCTCTATTGCAAGCATCCGCAACTACAACAAAAGTATTAAGGTAAACCTAACCATAGCATGAAACATGTGGATCCAAATCAGCCCCTTACGAAGCAACACATAAACTAGGGTTTAAGCTTCTGTCACTCTAGCAACCCATCATCTACTTATTACTTCCCAATGTCTTCCTGTAGGCCCAAATAATGGTGAAGTGTTATGTAGTTGACTTTCACATAACACCACTAGAGGCTAGAAAACATACATCTTATCAAAATATCAAACGAATACCAAATTCACATGACTACTAATACCAAGACTTCTCCCTTGTCCTCAGGAACAAATGTAATTACTCAAAAAGCATATTCATGTTCATAATCAGAGGGGTAATAATATGCATATAGGATCTAAACATATGATCTTCCACCAAATAAACCAACTAGCATCAACTACAAGGAGTAATCAACACTACTAGCAACCTACTAGCACCAATCCCGGACTTTGAGACAAGAATTCGATACAAGAGATGAGCTAGGGTTTGGAGATGAGATGGTGCTGGTGAAGATGTTGATGGATATTGCCCTATCCTGATGAGAGGAGCGTTGGTGATGACGATGGTGATGATTTGCCCCTCCGGGAGGGAAGTATCCCCGGCAGAACAGCTCTGCCGGAGCTCTAGATTGGATCCGCCAAGGTTCCGCCTCGTGGCGGCGGAGTCTCGTCCCGAAAAGTTCCTCTCTCTTTTTTTCTCATCAAAAGACTTCATATAGGAGAAGATGGACGTCAGAGAGACACCAGGGGGCCCACGAGGTAGGGGCGCGCCTTAGGGGGGGCGCCCTCCACCCTCATGAGCAGGGTGTGGGCCCCCTGGCCTTCATCTTCGGTGAGGGTTTTTCTTTATTTATTTTAAGAAGTTCTGTGGAGTTTCAGGACATTTGGAGTTGTGCAGAATAGGTCTCTAATATTTGCTCCTTTTCCAGCCCAGAATTCCAGCTGTCGGCATTCTCCCTCCTCATGTAAACCTTGTAAAATAAGAGAGAATAGCCATTAGTATTGTGACATAAATTGAAATAACAGCCCATAATGCAATAAATATCGATATAAAAGCATGATGCAAAATGGACGTATCAGTCTTGTCCATCACATCATTCCCCTAATGATGTGATCCCATTATCAACAACTCATGCCCATGGTTAGGAAACCTTAACCATCTTTGATCAACGAGCTAGTCTATTAGAGGATCACTAGGGACACCATGTTTGTTTATGTATTCACACATGTATCATGGTTTCCGATCAATACAATTGTAGCATTAATAATGAATGTTTATCATGAATAATGAAATATAAAATAGCAACTTTATTATTTCCTCTAGGGCATATTTCCTTCAAATATTGGGTAATACCAGGTATTCCCGATATATTATATATAGGAGGAAAATATTTCCAGACATGTTAAAAAATCATCTAGAAGTATTTAGAACCTTTTATACTTAATTTAAATATCGAAGGGCCTAAAAAGGCCAAGAGGTGGAGGAAATGGACTTCGGGAGGAATTTGCCTTATGGGGGGCCGAATTGGACTTGGGAAGGAGTCCTACTCCTCCCCTTTGGCCGGACCCCCAAGTAGGGTCTTTTCCTCCTTGACGGTTTCCCCCTCCTCCTCCTCCAACCTATATATACTAGGGTCTTTTGCTCTATTGATCATACAAGTTTTGGAGCCTCCTCTAGTTGTTGGGAAACATTGCATCGATAACAAAAAAAAATCTACGCACGCGTAATGATCCATCCATGGAGATGCATAGCAACGAGGGGGAGAGTGTGTCTACGTACCCTCGTAGACCGTAAGCGGAAGCGTTTCACAACGTGGTTGATGTAGTCAAATTTTCTTCGCGCTCCTCCGATTGAGTACCGAACGTACGACACCTCCGAGTTCTGCACACGTTCAGCTCGGTAACGTCCCTCGCCTTCTTGATCCAGCAAGGTGTCGAGGTAGTAGATGAGTTCCGTCAGAACGACGGCGTGGTGATGGTGACAGTGAAGTGATCCTCGCAGGGCTTCGCCTAAGCACTATGAGAATATGACCGGGGGTGTAAACTGTGGAGGGGGGCGCCGCACAAGGCTAACAATTGATGTTGTGTGTTCTAGGCGCCCCCTCCCCACATATATATAGGTGGGAGGGGAGGGGAGGTAGCCAGGGGACGCCCCAACTTGGAGGGGAGGAGAGGTTTCCCCAAGTGGCGCCCCCTTTCCTTTTTCCACCGGAGAAGATAGGAAGGGGAAGAAGAGAATGAAGGAGGGGCCGAACCCCCTTTTCTCCTTCTCCTATTCGGACACCTGCCATAGGGGGGTGCGCCACCCCTTGTGGGCTGGTGTCCTCCCCTCTCATGGCCCATATGGCCCATATATTCCACCAGGGGTTCCAGTAACCCCCTGGTACTCCGATAAATACCCGATACATTCCGAAACACTTCCGTCATCTGAATACTATCATCCTATATATCAATCTTTACCTTACGACCATTTTGAGACTGCTCATCATGTCTGTGATCTCATCCGGGACTCCGAACAACATTCAGTCACCAAATCACATAACTCATATAATACAATATCGTCATCGAACGTTAAGCATGCGGACCCTACGGGTTCGAGAACTATGTAGACATGACCGAGACACCTCTCTGGTCAATAACCAATAGCGGAACCTGGATGCTCATATTGGCTCCTACATATTCTACGAAGATCTGTATTGGTCGAACCGTAATGACAACATACGTTATTCCCTTTGTCCATCGGTATGTTACTTGCCCAAGATTCGATCATCGGTATCTTCATACCTAGTTCAATCTCATTATCGGCAAGTGTCTTTACTCGTTCTGTAATACATCACCTCATTACTAACACTTCAGTCGTTTTCTTGCAAGCTTATGATGTGTATTACCGAGAGGGCCCAGAGATACCTCTCCGATACTCGAAGTGACGAATCCTAATCTCGATCTATGCCAACTCAATCAACACCTTCGGAGATACCTATAGAGCATCTTGATAATCACCTAGTTACGTTGTGACGTTTGATAGCACACAAGGCATTCCTCCGGTATCCGGGAGTTGCATAATCTCATAGTCGAAGGAATATGTATTTGACATGAAGAAAGCAATAGCAATAAAACTGAACAATCATTATGCTAAGCTAACGAATGGGTCTTGTCCATCACATCATTCTCCAAAGGATGTGATCCCATTATCAAATGACAACTCTTGTCCATGGTTAAGAACCTTAACCATCTTTGATCAACGAGCTAGTCAAGTAGAGGCTCACTAGGGACATGGTGTTTTGTTTTTGTCATCACACATGTATTTAGGTTTCCGATCAATACAATTCTAGCATGAATAATAAACCTTTATCATGAATAAGGAAAATAAAATAACAATTTTATTATTGGCTCTAGGGCATATTTCCTTCAGTCTCCCACTTGCACTAGAGTCAATAATCTAGTTCACATCGCCATGTGATTAACACCCAAAGAGTATTAAGGTGCGATCATGTTTTTCTTGTGAGAGAGGTTTAGTCATCAGGTCTGTCACATTCAGATCCGTATGTATGTTGCAAATTTCTATGTCTACAATGCTCTGTATGGAGCTACTCTAGCTAATTTCTCCCACTTTCAATACGTATCCAGATTGAGACTCAGAGTCATATGGATTAGTGTAAAAGCGTGCATTGAGGTAACTCTTTACGGCGAACTCTTTATCACCTCCATAATTGAGAAATATTTCCTTCGTCCTCTAAGGATAATTTTGACCGCTGTCTAGTGGTCCACTCCTGGATCACTCTTGTACCCTCTTTGCCAAATAAGTGGCAAGACACACATCAGGTGTGGTACACAGTAGGGCATATCGTATAGAACCTATGGCTGAGTCATAGGGAATGACTTTCATTCTATCTCGATCTTTTGTCGTGGTCGGGTTTTGAGTCTTACTCAACTTCACACCTTGCAACACAGGAACGAACCCTTTCTTTGACTGGTCCATTTCGAACTTCTTCAAAACTTTGTCAAGGTATGTGCTTTGTGAAAGTCCTATTAAGAGTCTTGATCTATCTCTATAGACCTTGATGCCTAATATATAAGCAGCTTCACGGAGGTCTTTCATTGAAAAACTCTTATTCAAGTATCCTTTTATGCTATACAGAAATTGTACATCATTTCCAATCAACAATATGTCATCCACATATAATATTAGAAATACTACAGAGATCCCACTCACTTTCTTGTAAATACAGGTGAGGGAGTCCAGGATTATGGGGTCCTCGGGCGTCCGGGCTATCTGATATGGGCCGGACTAATGGGCCATGGAGATACAAGAAGGAAGACTTTCCTCGTGTCCGGACGGGACTCTCCTTGGTGTGGAGGGCAAGCTTAGCGTGCGGATATGAAGATTCCTTTCTCTATAAACCGACTCTGTACAAGGCCTAGCCCCCTTCGGTGTCTATATAAGCCGGAGGGTTTAGTATGTAGAGACAATCATAATCATATAGGCTCGACATCTAGGGTTTAGCCATTACGATCTCGTGGTAGATCCACTCTTGTAACCCCTATACTCATCAAAGTTAATCAAGCAGGAACTAGGGTATTACCTCCATCAAGAGGGCCCGAACCTGGGTAAACACTGTGTCCCATGTTTCCTGTTACCTTCGATCCTTAGACACATAGTTCAGGACCCCCTACCCGAGATCTGCCGGTTTTGACACTGACATTGGTGCTTTCATTGAGAGTTCCAATGTGGCATCGTCGAAAGGCTTGATGGCTCCATCAATCATCTATAACAATGCTACCACGAAGAAGGTTTTTCTCCCCAGCCAGATCTTTGTATTCGGCGGCTTCGCACTGCGTGTCAACTCGGTTGGCCACCTAGAGCAGATCGACAGCTACGCCCCTAGTCACCAGATCAGTTTTGGAAATTTAAATATGTCTCTGATACCCGAGGAGACTTGATCTTCCAAGGGTTCACGACCCCAACCACCGCTCCGGCCTTAGATCCTAAGCGCGTCATCAGGTCTGGAGACGGGAGTCTAGAGCCCGCCGAACTCTCTGCGGCCTTAGAGCTCAGCACGGAAAAACCTGGAGGCCAACATCATGCGAGCTCGGCCCAGAAACTTCCGACCTCGTCCAAACCCCGATCTTAAATGAGGCTTCGAACCTAATGCAATCCCTTGTCATCACAGAGGAACTGCTCCTGAATCACGCCTAGCCGGACTAGGGGCTGGAAATGGGGAATTTTACTTCCCACCCACCACCCACTTCATAGCCACTGTCAAGGACAGAGGCAATCATTAGGATCAGAAGAAACACTTTTATTAGCAAACAATTTCATAAGTTCATCTATCTTTCCACTCAAAACGTTAATCTCTTCAATCGCATGAACCTTTTTACTAGTGGATCTTTCGATGTGCCCTTGAGAATAATTAACCATAATATTGTATAGGAGTTTAGTAGCTTCTCCTAAAGAGATTTCCATAAAAGTGCCTCCCGCGGCCGAATATAAAAGATTTCTAGAAGCAAAATTTAATCCAGCATATAATTTTTGTATAATCATCCACAAATTCAAACCATGTGTAGGGCAATTACGTATCATTAAGTTCATCCTCTCCCAAGCTTGTGCAACATGCTCATGATCAAGTTGCTTAAAATTCATAATATCGTTCCTAAGAGAGATGATCTTAGCAGGAGGAAAATACTTAGAGATAAAAGCATCTTTGCACTTATTCCATGAATCAATACTATTTTTAGGCAAAGAAGACAACCAAGTTTTAGCACGATCTCTAAGTGAAAATGGAAATAGCTTCAATTTAACAATATCACTGTCCTATCTTTCTTCTTTTGCATATCACGCAAATCAACAAAGTTGTTCAGATGGGTAGCGGCATCTTCACTAGGAAGGCTTGAAAATTGATCTTTCATAACAAGATTAACCAAAGCAGTATTAATTTCACAATATTCAGCATCGGTAGTAGGAGCAATCGGAGTGCTAATAAAATCATTATTGTTGGTATTGGAAAAGTCACACAATTTAGTATTATCTTAAGCCATCGTGACAAACAATCAATCCAACACACAATAACACAAGAAGCAAGCGAAAAGAGACGAATGGAAAAGGGGCAAAGAAAAGGCAATGGTTTTCGAAAATCGTTTTAGAAGTGGGGGAGAGAAAAACGAGAGGCAAATGGCAAATAATGTAATGCGAGGGAGAAGAGTTTATGATGGGTACTTGGTATGTTTTGCCTTGTGCGTAGATCTCCTTGGCAACGACGCCATAAATCTTTCTTCCTACCTCTTGAGCATGGGTTGGTTTTCCCTTGAAGAGGAAAGGGTGATGCAGGAAAGTAGCTTAAGTATTTCCCTCAGTTTTTTCAACCAAGGTATTAATCCAGTAGGAGATAACGCTCAAGTCACCTAGTACCTGCACAAACAATCAAGAACCTTGCAACCAACACGATAAAGGGGTTTTCAATCCCGTCACGGCCACTTGCAAAAGTGAGATCTGATAAAGATAATAAGATAAATATTTTTGGTATTTTTGTTGTATAGATTGGAAGTAAAGATTACAAAATAATAAAACGAGATGCGATGTAAATAAAAGAGATGCAATATAATAAGAAACAGACCCGGGGGTCATAGGTTTCACTAGTGGCTTCTCTGGAGATAGCATAAATTACGGTGGGTGAAGAAATTACCGCCGAACAATTGATAGAAGAACACATAGTTACGAGAATATCTAGGCAATGATTATGATTATAGGCATCACGTCCGTGTCAAGTAGATCGAAACGATTCTGCATCTACTACTATTACTCCACACATTGACCGCTATCTAGCATGCATCTAGAGTATTAAGTTCATGAGAACGGAGTAACGCATTAGGCAAGATGACATGATGTAGAGGGATAAACACAAGCAATATGATATAAACCCCATTTTTTTATCCTCGAGGGCAACAATACAATACGTGCCTTGCTGCCCCTACTGTCACTGGGAAAGGACACCGCAAGATTGAACCCAAAGCTAAGCACTTCTCCCATTGCAAGAAAGATCAATCTAGTAGGCCAAACTAAACCGATAATTCGAAGAGACTTGCAAAGATAAAAAATCATGCATATAAGAATTCAGATAAGAACCAAATAATATTCATAGATAATCTTGATCATAAATCCATAATTCATTGGATCTCGGCAAACACACTACAGAAGAGTATTACATCAAATAGATATCCAAGAACACCGAGGTGAACTTTGTATTGAGAATCAAAGAGAGAGAAGAAGCCATCTAGCTAATAACTATGGACCCGAAGGTCTGTGGTAAACTACTCACGCTCCGTCGGAGAGGCTATGGTGTTGATTTAGAAGCCCTCCGTGTTCGACTCCCTCTTCGGCAGATCACCGGAAAACGCCCCAGATGGGATTTCACAGGTACGGAAGGTTGCGGCGGTGGAAAAGTGGTTTCGTGGCTCTCCTGGGTGTTTTAGGGTACAAGAGTATATAAAGGCGAAATATGTACGTTGGTGGAGCTCCGTGGGGCCCACGAGGGTGGGGGCCGCGCCTACCCCCCTGTGCGCGCCCTCCTTCCTCGTGGCTGCCTCGCGGACTTCCAGACTTCCACTCTAAATCTCATGGATTGTGTTTGTTCCAAGAAAGATCCTCACAAAGGTTTCGTTCCATTTGGATTCCATTTGATATTCCTTTTCTGCGAAACACTAAAATAGGCAAAAAAAACAGAAACTGGTACTGGGCCACCGGTTAATAGGTTAGTCCAAAAAATAATATAAAAGAGCATATTAAAGCCCTTTAAACATCCAAAATAGATAATATAATAGCATGGAACAATAAAAAATTACAGATATGTTGGAGACATATCACCACTCTCCGAGGACGATGTAAGCCTCCGTGATGAAGATTTTATCGTGCCAGAGGAACCCCTCGAACAAGAGCTCTTCAAGCGCCAGCTAATAGCCACGGCTAGAAGCGTAAAAAAGAAATAGCAGAAGCTTCAAGCTGACCAAGACCTGCTCAACGAAAGATGGACTAATGTCCTGGCAGCTGAAGAATACGGCCTCGAGCGACCAAAAAAGAGTTACCAGAAGCGTAAGCTGCTACCCCAATTCGACAACGAGGCGTTGGAGCCCATAGCACCCGTGTGTAATGCGGGTGACGGACACGATAGACCACCATGTGGCCGGAACAGAACGACAATTCAAGACGAACACCAACCTGCACCACCTCGCCGCAAGAGCGGAGAAACAATAGCTCGGGGATACACATATGACCTACGACAGGACCTGGAAAATAGAACATGACAGACCAGATCAATCTATGGATCGCGGGGTGTAGGATCGAAAGTATCTCTAGAGGGGGGTGATTAGACTACTTGACCAAATAAAACTTATCCTTTTCCCAATTTTAGTTCTTGGCAGATTTTAGCAACTTCGGAAAAGTCAAGCAATCTTAACACAATTCAAGCAAGCATGCAAAGAGTATATGAGCAGCGGAAAGTAAAGCATGCAACTTGCAAGAATGTAAAGGGAAGGGTTTGGAGGATTCAAACGCAATAGGAGACACGGATGTTTTTGTCGTGGTTCCGATAGGTGGTGCTATCGTACATCCACGTTGATGGAGATTTCAACCCACGAAGGGTAACAGCTGCGCAAGTCCACGGAGGGCTCTGCTACCTCTTGAGAACTGCGTTGGATTTCCTTGAAGAGGAAAGGATGATGCAGCAAAGTAGCGTAAGTATTTCGCTCAGTTTTTGAGAACCAAGGTATCAATCGAGTAGGAGGCTACGCGCGAGTCCCTCGTACCTGCACAAAAGAAATAACTCCTCGCAACCAACGCGATAAGGGGGTGTCAATCCCTTCTCGGTCACTCACGAGAGTGAGATCTGATATGATAAGATAATATTTTTGGTAATTTTGTGATAAAGATGCAAAGTAAAATAAAAGCAAAGTAAAAGGCAAGGTAAATAAATAAGTATAGGAAGATTAATATGATGAAGATAGACCCGGGGGCCATAGGTTTCACTAGTGGCTTCTCTAGAGTGCATAAGTATTTTACGGTGGGTGAATGAATTAATGTTGAGCAATTGACAGAATTGAGCATAGTAATGAGAGTATCTAGGTATGATCATGTATATAGGCATCACGTCCAAGACAAGTAGACCGACTCCTGCCTGCATCTACTACTATTACTCCACTAATCGACCGCTATCCAGCATGCATCTAGAGTATTAAGTTCATTGAAACAGAGTAACGCCTTAAGCAAGATGACATGATGTAGAGGTATAAATTCATGCAATATGATAAAAAAAACCATCTTGTTATCCTCGATGGCAACAATAAAATACGTGCCTTGCTGCCCTTACAGTCACTGGGAAAAGACACCGCAAGATTGAACCCAAAGCTAAGCACTTCTCCCATCGCAAGAAAGATCAATCTAGTAGGCCAAACCAAACTTATAATTCTAAGAGACATGCAAAGATAACCAATCATACATAAAAGAATTCAGAGAAGATTCAAATATTGTTCATAGATAATCTTGATCATAAACCCACAATTCATCGGTCTCAACAAACACACCGCAAAAAGAAGATTACATCGAATAGGTCTCCACAAGAGAGGGGGAGAACTTTGTATTGAGATCCAAAAAGAGAGAAGATGCCATCTAGCTAATAACTATGGACCCGAAGGTCTGAGGTAAACTACTCACACTTCATCGGAGATGCTATTGTGTTGATGTAGAAGCCCTCCGTGATGGATGCCCCCTCCAGCGGAGCTCTGGAACAGGCTCCAAGATGGGATCTCGTGGATACAGAAAGTTGCGGCAGTGGAATTAGGTTTTTGGTTATGTATGTGATCGTTTGGGGGTATGTAGGTATATATAGGAGGAAGGAGTACGTCGGTGGAGCAACAGGGGGCCCACGAGGGTGGAGGGCGCGCCTGGGGGGTAGGCACACCCCCTACCTCGTGGCCTCCTCCTTTGTTTCTTGACATAGGGTCCAAGTCTCCTGGATCATGTTTGTTGAGAAAATCACGTTCCCGAAGGTTTCATTCCGTTTGGACTCCGTTTGATATTCCTTTTCTTCGAAACCCTAAAATAGGGGAAAAAACAACAATTCTGGGCTGGGCCTCCTGTTAATAGGTTAGTCCCGAAAATAATACAAAAGTGGATAATAAAGCCCAATAATGTCCAAAACAGTAGATAATATAGCATGGAGCAATCAAAAATTATAGATACGTTGGAGAAGTATCAGGCTCCACCCACAAAGGGTCCACGAAGAAGCAACCTTGTCTATCCCACCATGGCCGTCGCCCACGAAGGACTTGCCTCACTAGCGGTAGATCTTCACGAAGTAGGTGATCTCCTTGCCCTTACAAACTCCTTGGTTCAACTCCACAATCTTGTTAGAGGCTCCCAAGTGACACCTAGCCAATCTAGGAGACACCACTCTCCAAGAAGTAACAAATGGTGTGTTGATGATGAACTCCTTTCTCTTGTGCTTCAAATGATAATCTCCCCAACACTCGACTCTCTCTCTCTCTCTCTCATAGGATATGGATTTGGTGGAAAGAAGATTTGGGTGGAAAGCAACTTGGGGAAGTCTAGAGATCAAGATTCATATGGTCAGAATGGAATATCATGGCCTCAACACAAGTGTAGGTGGTTCTCTCTCAGAAAAGGTAAGTTGGAAGTGTAGGTTCATACTGATGGCTCCCTCCACAAATGAAGAGGAGTTGGAGGGGTATATATAGCCTCCACACAAAATCTAACCGTTACACACAACTTGCCAATCTCGGTGGGACCGAATTGGTAAACTCGGTCGGACCAATTCAGCAAATCTAGTGACCGTTAGGATTTTCGGTGGGACCGACATGCAACTCGGTAGGACCGATATGGTTAGGGTTAGGGCATAACGTAATCTCGGTGAGACTGATTACACAAACTCGGTGAGACCTATTTTGGTAATAAGCTAACCAGAGAGTTGGTCGGGTAAACTCGGTGGGACCGATTCGCTCATTTCGGTGGGACCGAAACGTTACGAAGGGAAACAGAGAGATTACAATCCCATCTCGGTGAGACTGAGATCACTATCGGTGAGACCGATTTGGCTAGGTTTTGTGGCAGTGGCTATGACATCTGAACTCGGTGGCGCCAAATAGAATGAATCGGTGGGGTCGAGTTTGACTTTTGGTTTAGGTCATATGTGGATGTGAGAAAGTAGTTGAGGGATTTGGAGCATATCACTAAGCATTTTGAGCAAGAGCCTCATTAAGCAACACATCATCCCTCCTTGATAGTATTGGCTTTTCCTATAGACTCAATGTGATCTTGGATCACTAAAATAGAAAATGTAGAATCTTGAGCTTTGAGCTTGAGCCAATCCTTTTGTCCTTAGCATTTTGAGGGGTCCACTTTTCTCACCCATACCATGCTAATCATTGAGCTTTCCTGAAATATTAATCTTGAAATAGCATTAGCTCAATGAGCTATATGTTGTTAGGAATTACCAAAACCACCTAGGGATAGTTGCACTTTCAATCTCCCCTTTTTGGTAATTGATGACAACATATAGATCAAAGCTTCGACAAATGATAATAAGAATGAAAAACATTGTCGCTTTGAGAAGTATGTGAAAAGCAAGAGCTCCCCCTAAATTTGTCCATAGTTTAAGATTTGCTTTGGACTACAAATGCACAATGAGTTAGGATCATGGGTTACTCTTCCATATCACATACATCTTGGTGGAGCGCTCAAAATGATAATAATTAAATACATGCACTCATCACCAAGCAAAGTGAATGATCATATGGGGATACAAAAGGATAATGTCATCCAACAAGCAGTAAGGTAGCATATGATCAAACACATGATCATCCAAGTATCACACAAAAGCATAAAGTATCTCAAACAAGAAAATAACAAAGTTCAACCACCAAAAAAACAAGAGAGAAAAAAGAGCAACACTCTCTCTCTCTCGAAGCCTATGATCTATACATTTTCTCCCCCTTTGGCAACAAGTTACCAAAAAGTTCATAAAAATGCATAGTGCTAGATCGACTCTCAAGCTTGGTCTTCAGGTGGTGGTGTAGATAAAACTCCAAGGACGAAGGCATCAATTGATGTAGATGGAGCTGGTGGAGTGGGTGCTGGAGCTGGTGGCACTGAAGCTGTAGCTGGTGCAGATGAAGTTGCTCTGGTGTCTGTAACTGGCACCGCAGTAGATCTCTGTCCTCTTGGCACTCTAGCAAAAGCATCAGTGGTAGACTTGCCCTTCTTCTCCTGCACTTCATCCTGAATTTGCTCAACAACTGATTGTATCTCAGTGACCTTCACATCTAAATCATAGAACTTCTGCTCCATGATCCTCTCCAAGCTCTCCTGGTTTTGAGTCAGGATGGCCAATCCCTTCTCAATCCTCAGAGTGGAGGCAATCAAGTAGCCAAGCTGATCATGCTTGCTCTTCAGAACATACTGAGATGCCTCATCAATGGTTAGCATATTTGCAGCCTTTTCAGTCCTTGCCTTCTCCCTCTTTGCTTGTGCTTGCACAGAAGATGGTTCATTCTCCTCCATCACCACAGTATTGTCCTCAAAGTCTGGGTAGATGGGCATATGTTCCTTGTCCAAGAGATATGTGCCAGTGCTTATCTTGGAGTTGATTAGCTCCTGGATCTATGGGGCATACCCACAACTTCTCTTCTAATCTGCAGTTGTTCTCTTTATAGTTTCCACAATTAGGCTCATGACTTTGAACTTTTGAGGCACATCAAATATGTGAAGCAGGTTAATTGCATGGCCTCTGATCATCTTGTGATCACCTAACTTTGGCAATAAAGTGTGCCTGAGGATCTAGTTGATTGTTGGCAAACCTGATAGAAGGTAATGTACTAATCCAAATTTGTGTGTCTCAAGAGCAGCATCTGGGATCTCTCTGTACATATGTGCCATGGTGTTGTGATCCTTCTTCTTCTTGGCATAGACATCCAAGTCATCTTCATTCTCCTCAGGACCATTGATCAATTTTGCCCATTCTTCAACTGTTGATTGGTACCTAGTACCTTCAGACATCCAGACAATCCTTCCATTTGGGTAGAAATGAGCTGTGGAGTAGAACTGCATAATAAGCTCATCATTCCACTTTGTGAGCTTCTCCCAACAAAGTCCTCTACTCCACAAGACTTGAAACTATCATAGACTCCAGGATAGTGTTCTTCATTTTCCCTGATGTACTCCCAGTCCACCCATCTCATATCACAGACTGTAGTCTTCTTGTCAAGCAACACTGTCTCATAGAAGTCTCGTTGTTCCTTTGTATGGAACCTGTAGTCCACAACAGTTCTTCTCCTAACTGCATAGGGATCAGTCAATCTCCACTTTTTGAGTCCTGCGTCCTTCCTGAGCTTCATGTCCTCAGCTACTGGATGAGCATCATTGTGATATAGAATTTTGGGCTTCAACTTCGTCAAGACATGTGACTCATCATCTTCTTCTTCTATAGCAGCTTCAGGCACTGGGGCCTTGTTCTTCTCTGCAGCTGGAATATTCCTTGTACTCCTCTTGGGTGCAGTTTTGGGTTTTGGAGGAGATGACTTGGGAGCTTCTTTGGGCTTAGATGGAGATGCTGGTGCAGCAACCTCTTCCTCTTCATCTTCCATCATTGAGGGCTTCCCAATTACGCTGTCCATGGTCTTCTTGACCCTTTCTTTCCTTTTCTTCTCTGCCACAACCTGTTCTTTGGGTGCAGATCCCAAAGTTTCTTGAGTGGATGTTCTAGCCTTTGACATAGGAACTCTCTTGGCAGGAACCTTTGTCTTCATTCCTGGCTTAGTGGCAGCAGCTATGCCATATTCCTTTTTTAGAACTTTCTTCTTTGAGGTGGCCTCTTCCTCAACAGCCACACAGTCCTCATCCTCAGAATCTGAGGTTCTCTTGTTTCTGGCCCTGGTGGCTGCCTTAGGAAAGTTGCTGGGTGTACTCCTGCTTCCCTCATCATAGCTGCTAGAGGGACTAGTGCCCTCACTCATGTGAACTTGCTCCTCAGACTTGTTCTGACTGTCACTCTATTCTGACATGATGCAAACACTAACAGCAGACCCTGTGAATAGATATAGATGAGATAGATTGGATGAGCATCACAAAGTACATATGTTTATGCAAAAGAATGAGTTAAAAACTTAGTTTTAGTTTTCCACAGAAAGCATTTTCGATCTACCGATTTGAAAACTCGGTGATACCGAAGCAGCTTTTGGAACCTAAACTAGTGAACTCGGTCAGACCGAGTCACAGTTCAGTGGCACCGAGACTGCTAGGATTTCACAAAGAATTGAACTCGGTCACACCGATTTGCAATTCTCGGTCAGACCGAGAATCACATGTGCAATGGCCTTAGCCAAATCGGTGGAACCGATTTCAACAACTCGGTTGGTCCGAGATGATTTCGGTGGAAACCTAACCCTAAATTTTCAATCCACAGCTAAACTACGGTGTGATTTCGCTGGATAGAGTGATCTCAATCGTGGCAAGATACATGGCAAAACAATGTGCTAGGAATCGGAGTGAGATTAGCGCAATGATCAAGTCCATACCCTAAGTGCGGCGATGGACCTGCTACGGCGGCAACGGCGGAGACGATTTCCGTTGACGGCGGCGGAGACCAGTGGTGGGAGGTAGCTAGGGATGAGGAGGATGATACGGAGACCCAGGGAGGCAGAGAAGGCTGAGCCCGAGCAAAGTGGTTCAGAGAATTTTCCAAATTTTGGCCCGGGGATATATATAGCCTGACCATGTCGGTGTGACCGAGTGGAACAACTCGGTGGCACCGAGAAGCATAACTGCAAGCAGTTACTGCAACTCGGTGTGACCGAAAAGTTCAAATCGGTTGCACCGAGATTGAAAACCTAGATCAACTTAGTGATCTCGGTATGACCAAAATGGATGAATATGTCAGACCAAAACTCACAAAGAAGTTTTGGAAGTTTAAGTCTATGACGAATCGGGGACTCCGAGTGCTCCTCACACAGAGTGGTTCGAATCTAACTTGATCAAACTTTGTGATGTAGCATGAATAGAGTTTGAGACAAGAAAAGCATAGATAGCTAGAGAAGGTTCTTAGGCATTCTTGTCCATCCACTTGGCAAAAGAAAAAAGGAACCAAGCAATCAAAACAACAAGTGGATGTCCTCGAATGAGTAAATTATGCAACCAACATGCTCACACAATAAAATGGCAAACAAAATATGTGGCAAAGCATGCACAACCAATTCTAGCATCTATCAAGCAATTGGCGATGACTAGGTCATCTATATATGAGTATATTGACTAAGGAGTCAAATGAGAACATTTGATCATAGGTCATCCTCATCGTTTAAGCACAAGTGGGGTTACCACTTTTACATAAAGAGTTGTTGTGTTCACACCATTAGAGTTGCTTTAGCTCAATTCTTAGAGTAAAGCTCCCCCTAGATGTGAGATCCCCCCTAAAAGGGATGAACTAACCTTGGGTTTTGTCGATGATGACTTCATGTAGGTGTGAAAGATGTGGATGTTCAATGTTGATGTAGATCATTTGGAGCAATCCTTTGGAGTGAGTTGCACTTTCAATACCTACACGGGTTAGTCCCACAAGGAACAAACAAGTATATCCATAGACATAGAGTGATGCACACACAAGATGATTTCTATGATAGCATTAGGTTACCTTGTCCCTTGTCTTACCAACAAGAGGGTTTGTGACTCCTTGAACTAGTGCAAGATGTGGAAGTTGATTGCACTTGTTCTTGCCAAAATGATAAGATTGAAGTATGTTGGTGGAGTCACCCTTAAGAACTCTGTAGTTCTTCTTCTTCTGGATCCACATCATCTTGATGGGAATCCTTGGAGTTGTAGTCGTACTTGATGAAGTAGAACTTGATGTAGTCTTGGGAACCCACTTGACCAAGGCCTTGGGTGCTTCTTCAAATGCATCAATTTCCTCTTGAAGCTTATCCTTGCCTTTTTGCTCGTTGTCTTGTGGTGGAAGATCATCTTGAGATTGTGTCCCTTTGAAGTAAGTAGGATCATACTTCTTTTGTTGAGGAACAAACTTCGTCTTGGGGTATTGATCTTCTTCCCACGCAACTCCATTGGCATTGAACTTTCGTTCGAAACCAACACCTTAGTTCTTCCGGTGCCTTCTTTGCTTGTATACAATTTCCTGGAATTGCTTACTCCCGGCAAGGCTCTTGTAAACACCTTTTCTCTATAATTCCCTTCAATAAGCTATTTTCTTGCTCAAGTGTAACTTGGCTAATAGAATCATTAGTGGAATCAAGAGAACTACTAGAAGCAACAACATTAGATTTAGCATGATTATTGTTACTACTAGAGGAAGAATCTGTCTTGTTCTTGATACTAGACTTGACTTGAGGCATGTAAGTGGATAAGAGTAAATGCTTGGCAATGTAAGAAGAACTTTTCTTGCGAAGATCATCATTGATTTCCTTTAATAACTCATGCTCTTGCTCAAGGTTGAGATTTTCAAAATGTAATTTCTCATGAGTCCTTAAAAGTTCTCGATGATCTCCTAAGATAGTTTCATGAGCTAACTTAAGAGTGTTTAGTTCTTTAGTTAGAAACTCAATCTTTTCCTTATCATTGTCATTCGTTTTATCTTGATTAGCATGATTAATTGAAGTTTCATCATAGTATTCATCACTAGAGTTGTCAACAAGTAAATCATCATCACCTAACAAGTCATCTTCATCACTACTGAAATCAACATACTCGGGGTGTGATACCTTTGGGCCTTTAGCCATGAAGCATCTTCCAAGTCCTTCATTTGGTGAATCAAATATGTCCTAGGAGTTGGTTGACACAAGTGCTAGACGGGCAACACCTTCATCTTGAGTATATTCGGAGTCGGAGTGATAGCTTCTCTCGGAGTGATTGTCGGAGTCGGAGCCGGATACCCATTCACCAACATGAGCTTGATGTCTTCGTTTTGTGTAGCTCCTTGATGACTTGTCCTTCCTTTCCGAATCCTTGTTTCTCCAGGATGTTCTTCATTCACAACGATCATCTCTACTCCTTCTCTCTCTTGATGGTGATTCTTCTCTTCTACTTCTTCTTTTTGGAGAATCTTCTCTTCTCTTGTAGGGTGTCTTACACTCATTGGAATAGAGTCCGGGTCTTCCACAATTGTAGCAATTTCGCTCTCGACTAGATGATCTTTTGTCATTGTAGGACCTTGACATGGAACTTCTCTCTTTGCTTCTACTCTTGTAGAACTTGTTGAAGTTCTTCACCATTACGCTCAATTCTTCATTGAAGGTTTTTCTCACTTGATGATGTGGGAGCTTCACATGACGCTTTGTAAGCACCCCCTGACTTGTTATGGAGATCCTCCTTACCCTTAAGTGACATCTCATGAGCAAAAATTCTTCCAATGACTTCCGTTGGCTTGAGATCTTTGTAATTGGGCATCATTTGGATCAATGTGCATACAGTATCATATTTTCCGTCCAAAGCTCTGAGGATCTTCTTGATGATGAATTTGTCGGTCATCTCTTCACTTCCTAAGCCGGCGATCTCATTTGTGATAAGAGCAAGCCTAGAGTACATTTCAGTGACACCTTCACCATCCTTCATTTTGAACTTGTCAAGCTCATTTCGAAGCACATCCAACTTGGATTCCTTGACGGAGTGGGTACCTTCGTGCATATTAATCAAAGTATCCCAAATTTCCTTTGCATTCTCAAGACGGTTGATTTTGTTGAATTCTTTGGGGCACAATCCGTTGAAGAGGATATCACAAGCTTGACCATTGTATTGCAGCATCTTCAACTCTTCCGCGGTAGCTTCATGGTTCGGTTCTCTCCCATCAAAGAATTCACCTTGCAAGCCTATACATACAATAGCCCATACGACGGGGTTATGTCCAAGAAAATTAGTACCATCAAAGTAAGGACCTCTATGATGGTAATTTCCCTCGCTAGACGCCATACTCTCTTAGGTTGTGAAACCAAGGCTATGACTACCAAAAGCTATGGAAATCAAAGAAAATGGAGAGCAAAGCTCTGATACCACTTATAGGATCGAAAGTATGTCTAGAGGTTGGGTGATTAAACTACTTGACATAATAAAACTTATCCTTTTCCCAATTTTAGTTCTTGGCAGATTTTAGCAACTTTGGACAAGTCAAGCAATCTTAACACAATTCAAGCAAGCATGCAAAGAGTATATGAGCAGTGGAAAGTAAGCATGCAACTTGCAAGAATGTAAAGGGAAGGGTTTGGAGGATTCAAACGTAATAGGAGACATGGATGTTTTTGTCGTGGTTCCGATAGGTGGTGCTATCATACATCCACGTTGATGGATACTTCAACCTACGAAGGGTAATGGCTGCGCGAGTCCACGGAGGGCTCCACCCATGAAGGGTCCACGAAGAAGCAAACTTGTCTATCCCACCATGGTCGTCGCCCACGAAGGACTTGCCTCACTAGCGGTAGATCTTCACGAAGTAGGCGATCTAGTTGCCCTTACAAACTCCTTGGTTCAACTCCACAATCTTGTTGGAGGCTCCCAAGTGACACCTAGCCAATCTAGGATACACCACTCTCCAAGAAGTAACAAATCATGTGTTGATGATGAACTCCTTCCTCTTGTGCTTAACATGATAGTCTCCCCAACACTCAACTCTCTCTCATAGGATATGGATTTGGTGGAAAGAATATTTGGGTGGAAAGTAACTTGTGGAAGGCTAGAGATCAAGATTCATATGGTAAGAATGGAAAATCTTGGCCTCAACACAAGTGTAGGTAGTTCTCTCTCAGAAAAGGTAAGTTGGAAGTGTAGGTTCATTATGATGGCTCTCTCCATGAATGAAGAGGAGGTGGAGGGGTATATATAGCCTCCACACAAAATCTAACCGTTACACACAACTTGCCAATCTCGGTGGGACCGAATTGGTAAACTCGGTCGGACCGATTCAGCAAATCTAGTGACTGTTAGGATTTTCGGTGGGACCGACATGCAACTCGGTAGGACCGATATGGTTAGGGCATAACGTAATCTCGGTGAGACCGATTACACAAACTCAGTGAGACCGATTTTGGTAATAAGCTAACCAGAGAGTTGGTCAGGTAAACTCGGTGGGACCAATTCCCTCATTTCAGTGAGACTGAAATGTTACGAAAGGGAAACAAAGAGTTTACGTTGCAATCTCGGTGGGACCGATCGCTCATCTCAGTGGGACTGAAACGTTACGAAAGGAAACAGAGAGATTACAATACCATCTCTGTGAGACCGAGATCCCTATCGATGAGACCGATTTGCCTAGGGTTTGTGGCAATGTCTATGATATCTGAACTCGGTGGCACCGGATAGAAAGAATCGGTGGGGCCGAGTTTGACTTTTGGTTTAGGTCATATGTGGATGTGAGAAAGTAGTTGAGGGCTTTGGAGCATATCACTAAGAATTTTGAGCAAGAGCCTCATTAAGAAACACCTCATCCCTCCTTGATAGTATTGGCTTTTCCTATAGACTCAATGTGATCTTGGATCACTAAAATAGAAAATGTCGAGTCTTGAGCTTTGAGCTTGAGCCAATCCTTTTGTCCTTAGCATTTTGAGGGGTCCACTTTTCTCATCCATGCCATGCCAATCATTGAGCTTTCCTGAAATATTAATCTTGAAATAGCATTAGCTCAATGAGCTATATGTTGTTAGGAATTACCAAAACCACCTAGGGATAGTTGCACTTTCACGGGGGCGTGCACCGACGCGAGAAGACGACTATCAAGCCTGGCGCGACAAGTATAACCATGCCTGGGCTGAAAACCGTGTACGGACTTCATCCGAACTGCGTCACAACTTGGCCCGGTACAGAGGCGCCACACACCCCCTATGCTTCACCGATGAGGTAATGGAGCATGAGTTCCCTGAAGGGTTTAAACCTGTGAACAGCGAACCATACGACAGCACAACATATCCCGCAGTATGGATTGAAGATATTCTTCTCCACATTCACATGGCTCACGGTGATGATCTACACGCCATCAAATACCTTCCCCTAAAACTTAGGGGGCCACCTAGGCACTGGTTAAACAGCCTCCCAGAAAATTCTATTGGAAGCTACGAAGACTTGGATGATGCCTTCAGAGACAACTTCCAAGTCACTTATGTCCGGCCTCCGGACGCCGCTGACCTCAGTCATATAGTTCAACAGCCCGGAGAGTCGGCCAGGAAATTCTGGACCAGGTTCCTAATTAAAAACAACCAGACTGTCAACTGTCCGGACACCGAAGCCCTAGCGGCCCTCAAACATAGCATCCGCGATGAATGGCTCGCCCGACACCTCTGCCAAGAGAAGCCGAAGTCCATGGCAGCCCTTACATCACTAATGACCCGCTTCTGTGCAGGCGAGGATAGCTGGCTAGCCCGTAGCGGTAACAGTACCAGTGACCCCGGCACTTCTGAAGCCCGAAACAACAACGGAAGGCCCCGACGCAAAAAACACAAGAATCGGAGCAATAATGATGATACAGAGAATACGGCAGTCAACGCCGGATTAAGTGGCTCCAAATCCGGTCAACGGAAGAAGCCATTCAAATGAAACAAAGACGGTTCATCAAGCCTGGACCGAATACTTGATCGACCGTGCCAGATCCACAGCAATCCTGATAAGCCTGCCAACCACACCAAAATAAGTTGTTGGGTCTTCAAACAAGTCAACAAGTTAAATGCTGAACATAAGGAGAAAGGGTCACCTAGTGAGGACGACGATGAGGAACCTCGCGCGCCGAAAACAGGGGGACAGAAGAAATTTCCCCCCGAAGTCAAAATGGTGAATATGATATACATCACCCATATCCCCAAGAGGGAGCGCAAGCGCGCGCTAAGGGACGTCTATGCGATAGAGCCAGTCACCCCAAAATTTAACCCATTGTCGGCCTGCCCGATCACCTTCGATTGCAGGGACCATCTGACTAGTATCCATCACGGAGGTTCGGCCACATTAGATCTCGATCCAATCTTCGATGGATTCCACCTTACACGAGTCCTCATGGACGGCGGAGGCAGCCTTAACCTGCTCTATCAGGATACAATCCACAAAATGGGTATTGATCCATCAAGAATCAAGCCCACTAAAACTGCCTTTAAAGGAGTGATACCCGGTGTAGAGTCCCGCTGCACGGGCTCAATCACATTGGAAGTGATCTTCGGTTCGCCGGACAACTTCTGCAATGAAGACTTGATCTTTGATATTGTCCCCTTCCGCAGTGGCTACCATGCACTGCTCGGACGAACCGCGTTCGCTCGCTTCAATGCAGTCTCACACTACGCCTATCTCAAACTCAAGATACCCGGACCATGCGGTGTTATAACAGTGAATGGAAACATGGAACGCTCGCTCTGCACTAAGGAGCACAACGTGGCCCTGGCAGTAGAAGTACAGGGTGGCCTCATCAAGCCAACCATTATGTCGGCGGCCAAGTCCTCGGGCACTATCCAATGAGTCTGGACTACCCCACAGTATGACAGTCCAGCTCATCAGGAGCTCGATTAGCAATTCGGCCTCCATCTCAGCCCCTACCAAATTGTGGCATATGTATCACGTGCACATAATTACGCACTAAAAATACCATGGGAAAGGATGACGCATAATAAGGACAAGGTATACAATACGGCTAGACCCTATCAGGACACTCACATTTCCTTTTTTCTTTTATTTTTATTTTTTAGGTTCCTTGCAACCCACACCACCCTTTCGACGGTACCAAGGCCTCTTTCCGCGGCCTACTATGAGAACACTGGACGATGATCCTCTCAAAGTACAATATACCAAGGAGAAAAGCAGCATAGACGTGTGCCAGAGCACCTAAAGGATCCTTAAAGATCACCACGTCCGCTTTCAGGACGCATGCACAGCTTCCCCTTGTGTTCGGCATGTAAAATAGCCTTGTTTCTTATTGCACTATTTGTATCAATACGTTTCAATGTATCAATCAGACTACGATGGAAACAGTTTTTAGCCCAAAACCTATGTGGCATTGGCTTATCTCTTAACATATGTTTCCATGTTTTTGTCTGATTGTCATGTACGCCTTGGTATGACCTAAATTGCCAGGGGCTCTATTAAGCCGCGTACATATTTTAAATACTAAAACAAAGTCCGAACGCTTTCACAGTGCAATTCGGCATCTCGAATATAGCATTATATGCATTGGCTCCGAATCATGTCTTTGGTCAATAGTTGGGTTTCCTGGCTACTATGCTTGCTACCTTACGTTCCGTCTGATCGGCTAGGGTAGTAAAGGGAGAACTACTGCGATTGTGTTTCTGGTTCATCCGGAGAAACACCTTAGTAGAGAAAGTTGAAAACTGACTGTCATGATGCGGTGAGAGCTAGTCAGCTATTCGTTGACTAAGTATAAATCTCTCGCGATTTCTCCGCATTATATGATAGACCTGCCTTCACCCAGCCGGACATTTACAGCACCCATGTTCGGATAATCGGACAATACTAGGGGCTGCGCCCACACCCCTATTGTAAAACTCCGATTGCCTGGTTCACCGCACTAACACCTCCTTCACGGACCAATACGTTGGGTCAAGTGTGTTTAAGTGTCATACCGAATACCCCCATACTACCTACGAGGGGGCTGAAGCCGACGACTGGCCAACTCTCAGATGTCATAAACAGCCGCATAGGAGGAGATATTTTAAAGTAAAATAAGCAATATATCATACATAAGCCTGGTTTCATGATACATGATTCACTACTAGGAAAAGGGCTATAGATGGAAATGACACTAATGGCGCACCAGACAGGTGGTGCGCCATTAGTATATACTAATGGCGCACCACCCTCTGATGCGCCATTAGTGTTGAAACTACTAATGGCGCACCCTGACCACGGTGCACTATTAGTACCAAATTTTTTTTGAACTAGTGCGCCTGTCCAAACATACTAATGGCGCATCCCCTGCTGGTGCGCCATTACTAGTTGTAACTAGTAATGGCGCACCATCCAGATGGTGCGCCACTAATGTTATTTTTTTATTATTGCTTTTATTCCTTTTTTTGCAAAAGTTCTAATGGCGCACCGCCAGGGGGTGCGCCATTAGTAACCTGGATTACTAATGGCGCATTTGTTGCTGGTGCGCCATTAGTAAGTGGGCAGCAACAAGATATTTTGGACAGCCTCTCCTCCCACACTCACTTTCTCCCCACTTCATTCTCTCCACCACCTCCTCCTTGTCTCGGGTGCCTCCTCTTTTTCACCTCATTTCCACCATAGATTCATTCAAATTAAGTGGTTAAGTTACCTTGTTTTGCTAGGTAAGTAAGGGGGGAAGCTATATTTATGTTGTTCTCCCTACAAACAATGTGCACATGCACTTTTTATGGCCTAGCTAGATCTATGTATGTTCGTGGTGTTGCATATGTTTGTGGTGTTGCATATGTGTTTGTGTTTGGAGGTGTACCGGTATTTGAAATGCGATAGTTGCCAATATTTTGCCGGAATATTGATTCATTTCCGTTTCGGCGAGAATTTTAGCATTAAGAATTCTTTTTGGTCCTATTTTTAGGGAAAGTCATGCCAAATTTTTTCTTGGTTCTAAAATATCGTTTTGCTCTACCCCGCAGGCGACCATGGTCCGCATAATGACCGAAGGCATCGTGAATAGGTTTTTGAGGTCCGCGAAGGCCGAGATGCTTCAAAAGAACGAGACGGAGATAAGATGTCCGTGTCGAAGATGCAAGCTGAATAGCCTTATTGCGGACCCGGATTCCGGGCAGGTGCGGGACCACCTGCTCTTGCGTGGTTTCATGGATGGCTATCGGTGGCAAGGTGATGAAGATGACTACGAAGTCGCCCATGGGGGCCGGGCAAGAAATGAGGAAGGGCAGCAAGACAACTACCGCGGCTCGGGGGGGCGAGAAGACGAAGAATCCCCAGGAGATGATCACGACGGTGATGCTGTACACAGTCATCATGTAGAAGATGCAGGACATGATGATGATGCCGGCGGAGCAGACGATGTTGGACCATCGATGGGCTAGGTGCAGGACCCTCATATTCAAGAGCTGCTTCTCAAGCAGACGGATAACGCAAGAGCTGCCGCCCGAGAGAAAGCCAAGATGGATCAACTTGAGTTAGACACGGTTACTCCGTTGTATGAAGGATGCAGGCCCGAGGATACCCGCCTGAAAGTAACGCTCATGGCTCTGGAGATGAAGGTAAAACACAAAATGACCGACGCATGCTTTGACGAGAACATGTCATTCTGGTACGAACGTCTTCCCAAGGGGAACAAGTGCCCGACCAGTTTGGAGGAGGCGAAGAAAATCGTGTGTCCTCTGGATTTACCGCACGTGAAATACCATGTGTGCATGAACAATTGCATCATTTATCGGGACGAGCACGCGGAGTCTACAATATGTCCGGTGTGCGGTGTCACTCGATACAAGAAGAGGAAGAAAGCTCCTCGAAAAGTGGTGTGGTACATTCCGATCACTCCTCGTCTGCAGCGGTATTTCGCGGATCCTAAGGTAGCAAAGCTCCTGCGTTGGCACGCGGATAGGGAGGAGAAGAAGCGAGAAGATGACGTAAATGATCCGGAGATAGATAAAAAAGACAAGATGCTGAGTCACCCCAAGGATGCGAGCCAGTGGCAAGCATTGAACTTCGAATACCCAGAATTTGGGAACGATCCAAGGAACATCGTGCTGGGCGCGAGCACCGATGGAGTCAATCCGTTTGGCAGCCAGAGAAGCACACATAGCACCTGGCCTGTGTTTGTGTGGATGTACAACCTTCCCCCCTGGTTGTGCATGAAGAGGAAGTACATTCACATGAGTATGCTAATTGAAGGGCCGAAACAACCAGGGAACAACATCAATCTGTATCTGGGGCTGCTGAAAGAGGAGCTTGACACGCTGTGGAAAACGCCAGCCAATACGTGGGACGCCGCAGAGAAAGAATATTTCCCTATGAGAGCCGCACTGCTCACGACGGTGCACGACTATCTCGGTTACGGATATCTTGCGGCGCAGGTAGTCCACGGATTTTCTGGATGCGTAAGGTGCATGGATGACACAACGTATCGCCAGCTAGATAGAGATCCCGGGTCTTCGAAAACCGTGTTCATGGGACATCGAAGGTGGCTTCGCGACGATGACCCGTGGAGGAAACGCAAGGATCTATTCGATGGTGAAACCGAACCCCGAAAACGCCCGTGTACGAGGAGCGGCGAGGAAATAGACAAGCTGTTGAAAAATTGGAAAGACTGCCCACTGCCGGGAAAGAAGCAAATGGCACCAGAGCCGGGAAAGAAGCGAAAGGCGCCAGAGCCGCTGCTGAAGGTATGGAAAACGAGGTCTGTTTTCTGGGACTTGCCGTACTGGAAGATCCACCGTGTGCCTCGCAGCCTTGATGTCATGCATATCACGAAGAACGTGTGCGAGAGTCTGCTTGGTACCCTGCTCAACATGCCAGAGAGGACCAAAGATGGGCCGAAAGCAAGGGCAGACTTGAAATCAATGGGCATCAGGCAGGAGCTTCACGCTATATATGATGATGATGATGATGATGATGATGATGATGTTGATGAGGCGAAGCAGGACACAGAAAGTCGTCGCAAAGGCAAAAAGGCCAAGAAGACCGGAAATGACTACCCTCCCGCGTGCTTCACTCTAAGTCAGGAGGAGATCGAGCAGTTTTTCACCTGCCTCCTAGGAGTAAAACTTCCTTACGGTTACGCGGGGAAGATAAGCAGATACCTAGACCCAGCGAAGCAGAAGTTCAACGGGATGAAGTCTCACGACTGTCACGTGCTGATGACGCAGATACTTCCAGTTGCAATCCGTGGGATCATGGACGCGCACGTCCGTGAAATGCTATTTGGCCTATGCAACTTATTCAACGTCATCTCTCGGAAGTCGATTGGCGTGAGGCAACTCAGAAGGCTACAGGAAGAGATCGTGGTGATACTATGCGAGCTTGAGATGTACTTCCCGCCCGCATTCTTCAACGTTATGGTGCATCTGCTGGTCCATATAGTGGAGGATATTATCCAACTCGGGCCGACGTTCCTGCACAGCATGATGCCGTTCGAAAGGATGAATGGTGTCATCAAAGGATACATTCGCAACATGTCACGTCCAGAAGGAAGCATAGCCAGGGGCTTTCTGACCGAAGAGTGCATCTCCTACTGCACGAATTATCTAGGCATCGAGAACCCCGTAGGTCTGCCTGTCAACAGGCACCTCGGCAGGCTCGCTAGATGGGGTCACCGTGAGGGTTGCCGCGAAATGCATGTCGACTTCGAGGGGCAAACAATGATGCTATTTACCATTAAAAACGCCTTCTGGTTGTCTTTGGACTTTGGTTGTAGTATAGGACCTTGTTTTCGGCGGGCAAACAATAATTGAGAATAGTATATATCGTGCTGCTTTTGGTCTTGATAATGATTCTCGTGTGGCATTGATCGACAAGTAACAGTTTGCCCGGTCACAATTGCAACAAAGGGAAGCGACACAAAAAATTGTTACATGAAAATGGATCGGATAGACATGTCTGTGCGGGTAGCGGACTGATGGATATCCTTGGTTGTATACATCTTATTCAGCTCGCAACCAATAACCGCGGAATGGTTTGACAAATGTATTATGCTCTTTCTTGTCTCGATAATGTGTCTTGGGGTCATATCGAGCTAAACTTTAGTAGTATACTCATAGCAAATGCCTCGTCATTTCACGTGGTGTTGAGTCAAGAAATAACGTACCGGGCGGCTGAATACGAGCATGCGGTGTGTCCTCTCGACCCGTCGACCCCCTTTTCCAGTTGTCCTTACCCTTTAGCTCAACATCAATTCGACCACAAAAACAAGAACAAAAAGTGTTGCCTATGAACAAAAATAGTATTCTTATTCTTTAGTGGTTGGATTATCACGCAACAGTGCCTTCAAGATCCAAGGCAATATCACAAACATCATAGGCAATTTGACCAAACTCACAACCTTGTATCTTTGCAGCAACCAACTTTCTAGACACACCCCTCAAGAACTAGGTTACCCTGAGAACGTGGACTTGGACCTTAGCAACAACACACTAACAGGTTCTATCCCAAAACACCTAGGCAATATCACAAACATCTCTCAATTGTTCCTTGACAATAACCAACTTTTTGGCGACATTCCTCGAGAATTAGGTTATTTGGTCAACTTAGAGATCTTGTTCCTTGACAATAACCAACTTTTTGACCAAACTTTGTTTCTATTTAGAGAGAAACATGGCCCACAACGATGAGGCCGGGGGTTCGGGCGGCAAGGCATTCTGGGAGCTGTCCCAGGAGATGGAGGAACAACCTCACTTCTATGAGGACGCCACCTTCCCCACCGATCCTAATACCACGGATGGTGCCGCCGAGGATGACCACACTGATGCCACCACTGATGGTGCCGCCGAGGATGCCACCACTGATGATGGCGGCGCACGCACAGATGGCAGCCAACCGAAGAGGCAACGGAAGGACCGGCGCCCGATCGTGCTCTGCACCCTCAAGAAGGAAGTTACTGAAGTGGACTCCAACGGGAATCCAACGGCGCCCGAACGAATAGTCAAGGGGTACTCGCTTCAGCTCGGGTGCATTGTCCGGAGCACCGTCTCGATCAACACCGAGAACCTGAGGCATCCTGACCGAGGGAATTTGCGCCACCTCCTCTTCACGAAGCTGCACGAACGATACAAGTTCCCCGCTGAATTTGAAAACACAAGCCTCAAAGGGAATAAAGTGAACAATGCTGCCCTCACGAAGATGAGCAAGGCCCTGTCTACTTGGAAAAGCAATGTGAAGAGAATGATCGAGAAAGGTGAGAGTTATCAGAAGATCAAGGAGAAAAATCCTTCGATCACCGAAGATGACTACAACGACTTCAAGATCAATTGCTCGAGCACCGCAAGCTCCCAATCAAGTGAGTGGGGGAAACAAATGCGGGAGCTGAACATAGGGGAACACACACTCGGTCCCGGCGGTTACAGAGTGGCGGAGCCTATATGGGACAAGGAGGAGGCGGACCATGCCGAGCAAGGCCTACCGCCCCTCTTCGATAAATACGGTGACAAGCAGACCAGGAACTTTGTTAGGGCCCGGTACAAGAAGGACCCGAAAACAAAGGAGCTTACCACGGATCGGAAGACCAGGCAGCTTGAGCTTGTTCTGGTAAGGAATACACCCCCGCGTAATTAGCTCCATATGGTTGCATTCTAATTAATGAAGCCAAATTTCTAAATGGTTCACATTCCTTCCGCAGGCGACTGAAAGCAGTAGCGCGGGGTCGACTAAGAGCAACCCTTGGGACACCACTCTAAATAGGGGGTTGAATGTAATGAAGAACAAGGATAAGCTCAGTAAGCCGACGTCAGCTGGTCGTGTGGCCGGCAAAGGCTTGTCGACGAAATGGGGGTCATACTATACCACTGGTGTGCGGAAGGAGAAAAAGACCAGCTCGGAAAGCCAGGCGCGAGAGGTTCAAGAACTCAAGGCACAGGTGGCGCGGATTCCGGAGATTGTCCAAGAGCAAGTGGAACAACGACTCGGAGCGACGATCACCGCCCTTGTGCCTACCTTGATCTCGGGGTTGAGTGGGTGGATTGCGGGCGGCCAACAGGGGCCGCCCCCGATTCCTAGCTTCACGGCCAGCAACTCGCATAATGCGATGGCGGGGCCATTGGTGCCTCCGGCGGAGGCGGCATTGGTGTCTCCGACGCCGGCACGGGAGCTTAATGCACCCGGGTGTATGCCGGCCGACACCTCTTCAGCAAGCGGCCCCTCCGTCAACTGCACGCCCGCCGTTGGCGGTGCCTCGACATTAGCCGAGCTCGACACCATCATCACGGTAACTAATTAAGCCTCTCTCGGCCGAGGACTTTATCTCCTTGCCTTTGACTGGGCATCCCTGACGCCCTACATGTTTTCGCAGGGCGCCGCCGATGTTCCGTGCACTCTCCTCCACTTCGTGAACAACGAGTTGGTCGATGTCGCCAAGGGCAAAATCGTTCAACCGGGCAACCCCTTGTTCCACGGTACCCAGATGCCACCCAACTTGTTTAGGGTTCAACTGGTTCGGGTGCTGCCAGGCTGCGACGACTTGTTACCTCCGATTCGACCCGTCGGGGCCGACGATGAAGACGTGATGACCCTCAGTGCCTGCCTGAGCTGGCCCCTGCTTTGGCCGAAGAGCCAGATTCGTTTGGGGGCGGGGGACACCACCCCAAAGACAACACCGCCAGTCGTGCCGGTGCCAAGTCGGCCCCATGGCAAGACCGCCGTAACGGTGCCGGACATCCCTATGCCACTGGATCCAAACATGCATATGGCACAGGATCAGAACGACGACGACGACGACGATGATACATTTGGCAACGTCGATCAGTACTTTGCCGAGCATGGGTACGATGGCGACTTCATGGGGCCTCCTTCTCAAGAACCAAACCCAACAAAAGACGTGTGCGATCTAGCTCGTACCGCGGAGAAGCCAAGTTGCAACAGGCGTCGTCTGGCGTTCAACTCTCAGGAGACGCCTCCAGCTGCCGACTTCACCGAGCCTCAGATAGGCGAGGTGTGAAATATTATCAGCCCCAACACACTCAAGAAGGCGGTCTGTGAGCAGAACTCGGTCCCATTACAGGAGAAGAAGAAGGCACGCAAAAGAAAGACTAAGAAGGGTGCGAGCCAGCCGGCACCGAGTACGATCCGTGCTCAGGACGGGCCACCTTCACCGCAGGATATCTCGAGGAGGGTGCATGTGGCGGGTAGGGCGATGCTACCGACAAATATGCTCAATGCTGCAACCGGTGCTATGCGGAGTCTGCATGACAGTGTTCTTGCTTTGGAGAAGCGGCGTCTCAGGGAGAAGGATGTGGCATACCCGGTTTTCGCGGCCAAGGTGCCAGAGGGCAAGGGCTTTGTGGATAACTCCATCGGGCGTACGATCGTCCTGCGTTTTGATGACATCCATGCTATGTTGAACCTTCATCCGCTGCACTACACCTTCGTTCGGCTATTTTCGCTGAGTATGGAGATGCGGATCATTCGCGACAAGACCCCGGACATCGTGATAGTCGACCCCTTCTACATGCGTGCCAAGATCTTGGGCAGCGCTGGGGACCGGCAAGTCGCGAGTTCTTACCTCGAAGGCGTCATTCTGGCAAACCAAGATATGGATAACTTCCTCGTGCCTTACTTTCCCGAGTAAGTCCTCCCCTCAACCGGCCCATAACATATGAATTCTTACATTTCGATCGTTTTTCTTTTAACATTCCGTGTTTTCTGCAGTGACACATGTTGCACGCTCATCCTCCTAAGCCCCAAATATTCCATGGCCACGTATTTCGACCCGGACCGTCAGTCGAACGTAGACTACACAAATGTCAAGAAGGTTCTTGATGATGTTCTCCCCGGCTACGCCCAATCTGGAGGCACCTTCACCAGGCCTATTCGTAAGTACGGCAAGCACGTGTTCTCCCACAATACAACGTTCTGCTGCGTCAAGCAGCCGCCTGGCGGTCAGAAGGGTGCCTACTACGCCATCCATCACATGCGGGCGATCGTACGGGACCATCATCAACTTCTGCTACCGGGTAAACTCAAAGATTGGGCCGCGAGTGTGTCGGCAATCCAGGACGCGGACCTCCGACAAGAATTCTTTCGCATCCAGTCGGAGTTTGCGGAAATCATCCATCAAGATGTCCTTCGTACCTCGGGACAGTTCTACCTCAGAAATCAACCGTCCAACAGTGACATCGACACAATGCTACAAATGCAGGATGACAACGCCCGTTCTTTCATGACTCCCACGATAGACGGCGGCTTCATCCACGCTCCGGTCCCTTGAGTCGAGTTGTCTAGTTCTGAAACATCGATTGGCTCATGTTGTAATTAAACTTTAATGAACTTGTAGTATGTCTCTTTGGTTTCGAGAGTCGTTCAACTTAGATGTAATCGATGCTATTAATGTCTTGCTTTTCTCTTCCGATCGTTCTGTTGCATACTTATATATTGCTTATGTATTGTCTGTGAATTGGTACTAACGTTTCGTTTGGCTAGTGCATAGCGATGCCGACATATGTCGTGTACAAGGGTAAGGTTCCCGGAGTCTACGATGACTGGGAGGAGTGTCGGAGACAGGTTCACGGATTCAGCGGTAACAGTTACAAAGGGTACACCACTAGGGCCGAGGCCGAATCTAGATACGCCCGCTATCTACCGGGAGAGGGGAGGGAGCGTTGGGGGAACCGGATGAAGACGAGTTTCATCGTGATGATGCTCATCGTGATGACCGCAGCTCTCTTCTATGTGATGGTAGTTTAGATGATCGATATCGACTTGTAATGTGAAGACAGACTCGCTACTCGCGGTCTCGAGACTTGTAATATAATGTTCTATCTTTGTTCGATCTTTTCAATTCGGAGACTAATATGATGAATTGTATTCGGAGACTAATATGATGAATTGTATTCAAAGACTATACATTTGATGAATCTGTTGTTGATGTGTGCTGTCTATATTTTGTCAAACTATACATTTTGTAACCTGTGCAAAAAACAGAAAATAAAAAAATAAAAAAACCTAATATTCATACTAATGGCGCATCACATGACAGTGCGCCATTAGTATGACAGTGCATACTAATGGCGCATCACTGGGCAGTGCGCCATTAGTATGTCGCGGTTACTAATGGCGCATCCAGAGGTGGTGCGCCATTAGTATGCCAAAGCACCTGGGTATACATGGCCCCTGGGAGGCATACTAATGGCGCACGCTGGCCTACACTAATGGCGCACCCGCGGTGCGCCATTAGTATACCAGATACTAATGGCGCACCAGGTGGTGCGCCATTAGTAACAATTACTAATGGCGTGTTGTTAATGGCGCACCACAGATGCGCCATTAATGGCCATATTAGGTGCGCCATTAGTAGGGGTTTTTCTAGTAGTGATTGGACAACATAGATACATTCATTCAAAAATGTCATCCTTTGAACATTGGCCCTCTACAATGCGGGACCCTTTCAGGACATCATGAAAGTACCGCTCCGGCGTGTGGTGCTCTTTGCCTACGGGCGGTCCCTTGGTTGCAAGCTTAACGGCGTCCATCTTCGCCCACTGCACCTTGACACGGGCGAAGGCCATCCGCGCACCTTCGATGCAGACTGACTGCTTCACGGCATCAAGCCGAGGGCAGGCACTAACCAGCCACTTCACGAGACCGAAGTAGCTATTGGGCATGGGTTTGGCAGGCCAAAGACGGATTATCAAATGCCTCATGGACAATTCGGCTACCCTATGCAGTTCGGTCCACTGCTTCAGCTGATCGCTGAGGGGCATGGGATGCTCCGGCGCAAGGTACTGCGACCAGAATAGCTTCTCCGTTGAGCTCCCCTCTTCGGCCCGGAAGAACTCCGCGGCATCAGCAACACTCCGGGGCAGGTCCGCAAACACTCCTGGATAATTCCAAATCCGGGTTAGCAAGATATACCTTTTCCTCACAAATTTTCTCTACATGTTAAAGGCCTTAACCACCGCAATTTGCTTTGCCTCTTGGATTTCCCAGACAGCACTCTGGGCTTCGGCCTAGGCTTCCTCCGTGCTTTGGCATGCCTTAGCAAGTTCGGAGTTCTACTTCGAACTCTTGTGCTCTAAGGACTCACATTTTCCTATGGCATCCTTGAGCTCTTGCTGGACTTCCTCCACCCGCGATTCATGTTTAAGGCAGGAGGCTCGTTCCTCCTCCGCTTCCTTCTTGGCCTCAGCCAGCGCACTCTTGAGGGCCTCAATCTCAGACGTTTCAGCTGCAAGCATAATTATAAAACTCATTGAGATACCAACTCATAGCTAACATTGTTTCAGACGTGTTTCGGTATTACATACCTTGCTCTTCTTCTAACTTCAGCCTTAGCTTGGACGCTTCGGCGGCATGGGCAGCTGACGCCTGTTTGGCAGCCTGTTTGTTCAAACGGATATGTACGTTAACCTCATGCATGAGTTATTAGACCATCTGTTCGGTTTTTCTTTCCGAACACCGAACAGAGTCTCAGGGGCTACTATCTATACACATGCATTCTTTTTGTACAACTAAAAGATACTGTAAAGCACACACCTCAAAGCCTCTTAAAAGGCTAGTGTAGGCTTCGCTCAATTCGCCTTTCAAGGACTGAACCTTTTCAATCACCATACCCATAAGGGTACGATGTTCTTGCACAATGGTGGCACTCTAAAGCGCTCTTACCAGAGTGTCTGGCGCCTCCGCAATGACAAAGGTCGCCGGTGTAGTAGGTGTTGACGAACACAGCAATTTCAAAAAAATTCCTATGCACATGCAAGATCATGGTGATGCATAGGAACGAGAGGGGAGAGTGTTGTCTACGTACCCTCGTAGACCGTAAGTGGAAACATTATGACAACGCGGTTGATGTAGTCGTACATCTTCACGATCGACCGATCCTAGTACCGAAAGTACGACACCTCCGCGATCTGCACACATTCGGCTCGGTGACGTCCCATGAACACTCGATCTAGCTGAGTGTCGAGGGAGAGCTTCGTCAGCACGATGGCGTGATGACGGTAATGATGGTGCTACCGGAACAGGGCTTCGCCTAAGCACCGCTACGATATGACCGAGGTGGATTATGGTGGAGGGAGGCACCGCACACGGCTAAGAGATCAATGATCAACTTGTGTGTCTCTGGGGTGCCCCTGGCCATGTATATAAAGGATGGATGGAGGAGGAGGCCGGCCCTCATATGGTGCGCCCAAAGCGTGGAGTCCTCCTAGGACTCCCTAGTCCTAGTAGGATTCCACCTCCCACATGGAATAGGAAAAAGGGAAGGGAGAAGGAGAAGGAAGGAAGGGCGCGTCCCCTTTCCCTAGTCCAATTCGGACCAGTCCATGGGGAAGGGGCGCGGCCACCCTTGAGGCCTTTCTCTCCTTTCCCGTATGGCCCATTAAGGCCCAATACGAATTCCCGTAACTCTCCGGTACTCCTAAAAATACCCGAATCACTCGGAACCTTTCCGATGTCCGAATATAGCCTTCCAATATATCGATCTTTATGTCTCGACCATTTCAAGACTCCTCGTCATGTCCTCGATCTCATCTAGGACTCCGAACAAACTTCGGTCATCAAATCACATAACTCATAATACAAATCTTCACATAACGTTAAGCGTGCGGACCCTACGGGTTCGAGAACTATGTAGACATGACCGAGAATCATCTCCGGTCAATAACCAATAGCGGAACCTAGATGCTGATATTGGTTCCTACATATTCTATGAAGATCTTTATCGGTCAAACCGCATAACAACATACGCTGTTCCCTTTGTCCTCGGTATGTTACTTGTCCGAGATTCGATCGTCGGTATCCTCATACCTAGTTCAATCTTGTTACCGACAAGTTTCTTTACTCGTTCCATAATGCATCATCCTGCAACTAACTCATTAGTCACATTGCTTGTAAGGCTTATAGTGATGTGCATTACCGAGAGGGCCCAGAGATACCTCTCCGACAATCGGAGTGACAAATCCTAATCTCGATCTATGCCAACTCAACAAATACCATCGGAGACACCTATACAGCAGCTTTATAATCACCTAGTTATGTTGTGACGTTTGGTAGCACACAAAGTGTTCCTCCAGTATTCGGGAGTTGCATGATCTCATAGTCATAGGAACATTTATAAATTATGGAGAAAGCAATAACAACAAACTAAACGATCATTGTGCTAAGCTAACGGATGGGTCAAGTCAATCACATCTTTCTCTAATGATGTGATCCCGTTAATCAAATGACAACCCATGTCTATGGTTAGGAGACATAACCATCATTGATTCAACGAGCTAGTCAAGTAGAGGTAAACTAGTGACAATCTGTTTGTCTATGTATTCACACATGTACTAAGTTTCCGGTTAATACAATTCCAGCATGAATAATAAACATTTATCATGATATAAGGAAATATAAATAACAAGTTTATTATTGCCTCTAGGGCATATTTCCTTCAGTAGGCGCGCCCCCTTCTCGCAAAAAGGGTTGCTCATCAGTTTCTGGAACCGTGTGGGTTTACGGAGCGACATTTGGTTGGGGGCCAAACTGGACATGGCCCCCATCACCAGTCTCCATGGGGGTTGGTTCCCCCATCTTCTCTACAACCAAGGTGTCACGCTTTTGCACCGTCTTGGCAGCCTCCATCACCTATCCCTGTTCCAGAAGGGTCCTTTGGGACGACACCTCGGTGTTGTCCGCTGCAGTGGGGGAGGAAGCTGGTGGAGGCGAATCGCTCTCCATCATGTTCGGACCCAGCGAATTCCCAGTAGAGTAAGTTCGCTGGGGAGGACATGAATCGAACTACAGCATGCAATTTAAGCATGTTATAACTATAAGCCAGAAAAGCCGGACATATATATACCTTTGAGTACTTACGATCCGGCCAGGGGCTTCGGCCAGGGGCGCCACTCGTCGGTGTCTGACTCAGAGTCATCCGTAAGCGAGGTTCTCCCTTTCTTTGATGCCTCCGCCTCTAAATTAGCGGAGGCTGCCCTTTTCTTCTTCTCCCCCTTAGGGGGGAGTTGCTCTCTTCCTCCTCCTCTTCCTCTTCGTCAGGAGAGGAGAGGGTTCCGGTGTCCGCGGACGCTACTTCCGAAGCACCCTTACGGCAGAGGCCACTCTGGGCCTCCTTGCCCTTCTCCTTGGTTTTCTTTTCTGGCGCCTGGTATGACGCCGAGACCAGCATCCTCGTCAACAGGGGAATAACTGAGTCTTTGGGCAGCGGAGCCGGACAGTGAATCTGTTCCGCTTTCTTTGTCCAGCCCTGTAAAAGAAAATGGAGAGTTTAGTGTGCTCCTTGGACTCAAAAAGTAAGGTTATCAAAGAACTTATGGGGGTCGCAGCATGGGTGTTGTCGTAACCGAAGTCTTTGGTTGTCTCCGGCCATGAATTCTGGGTCTTGAAGAGCAGCTTCCACATGTGTTCATGCTTCGTGCCGAAGAACCGCTAAAGGTTCCGGGGACCGGCCGGGTTGAACTTCCACATGGGATCTTGACACGCCTGATAAGGGAGAATCCAGCGGAAGAGCATCACCTGGATCATGCTGGCGAGGCTGGTATTTTTATCTACCATGGTCTTGATACGCTTCTAGAGCATCGTTACCTCGTCAGACGAAGCCCAGTCCAAGCCCTTGTTGAGCCAAGATGCCAGCCGCATTGGGGGTCCGGACTTGAACTCCGTAGGAGCAGCCCATGTGGAGTCACGAGGCTCTGTGACATAGAACGACCCATGCTGCCATCCCTTCACGGTCTCCACGAAGGTGTCCTTGGGGCAACTAACATTGGGCAGTTTTCTCACCATGGCGCCACCGCAATCCGCGTGCTGGCCGTCCACCACTTTCGGCTTCACATTGAAGACCTTGAGCCATAGGCCGAAATGGGGGGAAACACGGAGGAATGCGTCGCATACAACGATAAACGCCGAAATGTTGAGCAAAGAATTTGGGGCTAGATCATGGAAATCTAGCCCATAGTAAAACATGAGGCCGCGGACTAAAGGATGAAGGGGAAACCCCAGTCCATGAATAAATGAGGGATTAACACTACCCTCTCGCCGGGCTTCGGAGTGGGGATGATCTGCTTTTTGGCTGGGAGCCGATGGGCGATCTCCTTGGCCAGGTACCCCCGCTTCCCGGAGTTCCTTGATGTTTTTCTCCGTGACGGAGGAAGCCATCCACTTGCCCTGCGCTCCGGATCCGGACATGGCTGGAGTACTTTTTGGGAACGGAGAGGATTGAAGCTTGGGCGCTGGAGCTTGAGGGCAGATGGGCTGAGGAAGGGGAAGGCGTGGGGTAAAAAGGGGGAATGTTATCTCCTTATAAAGGCAGTGAATATCATACGTCCCCCACGAGCCTTAAAGCTCGCCTATTTCCAAGGGGTCGTGCGAAACGGCACGGTTGGGTTTCCCAAACCCATATTGATGAGAATCCTATAATAAGGGGGCACGATCTCTGCTTTGACAACATGTGTCGTCGGTAGTTGCGTCTTAAAATGCGAAACGGGAGGCCGAAAAATGGTTTGAAATAATAAAATGGCCGGACATAATGTCTCACCCGTAAAATCTTCAGAGGACAGAACTTATCCGTATTCTGCCCTTGTGATTCAGAGGTATGACTATTGTACTGAGCCGGATATAGTACTGATGATCAACTACTTTGATGTATTTGGAGAAGGAACCCGCCTTGCAATGCCGAAGACAATCTGCGCACTGGACACATCGTCATTGAAGACTGGTTCAGGGGCTACTGGGGGAGTCCAGGTTTACGGGGTCCTCGGGCATCCAGGCTATGTGATATGGGCCGGACTAATGGGCCGTGGAGATACAAGACGGAAGACATTCCACATGTCCGGATGGGACTCCCCTTGGCGTGGAAGGCAAGCTTAGCATGCGGATATGAAGATTCCTTTCTCTGTAAACCGACTCTGTACAAGCCCTAGCCTCCTCCGATGTCTATATAAACTGGAGGGTTTAATTCGTAGAGGCAATCATAATCATATAGGCTAGACATCTAGGGTTTAGCCATTATGGTCTCGTGGTAGATCAACTCTTGTAACCCCTATACTCATCAAAGTCAATCAAGCAGGAAGTAGGGTATTACCTAAGTCAAGAGGGCCCGAACCTGCGTAAACACTGTGTCCCCTGTCTCCTATTACCTTTGATCCTTAGACGCACAGTTCGGGACCCCCTACCCGAGATCTTCTGGTTTTGACACCGACGACAGGCTTCTCCGAAAGTCTGTATAAAACAATATGCTTTGATCACCTCATCAAAGCGTATATTCCAACTTTGAGATGCGTGCACCAGTCCATAGATGGATCGATGGAGCTTGCACACTTTGTTAGCACCTTTAGGATCGGCAAAACCTTCTAGTTGCATCATATACAACTCTTCTATAAGAAATCCATTAAGGAATGCAATTTTGACGTCCATTTGCCAGATTTCATAATCATAAAATGTGGTAATTGCTAACATGATTTAGACTAACTTAAGCATCACTACGGGTGAGAATGTCTCATCGTAGTCAACCACTTGAACTTGTCGAAGACATTTCGCAACAAGTAGAGCTTTGTAGATGGTAACATTACCATCATCGTTCGTCTTCTTCTTGAAGATCCATTTATTCTCTATGGCTTTCTGATCATTCGGCAAGTCCACCAAAGTCCACACTTTGTTCTCATGCATGGATCCTATCTCAGATTTCATGGCCTCAAGCCATTTATCAAAATCTAGGCTCATCATAGCATCTTCATAGTTCATAGGTCCGTCATGGTCTAGTAAGATGACTTCTAGAATAGTACTACCATACCACTCTAGTGTGGAACGTGCTCTATTCGACCTACAAGGTCCAGTAGTAACTTGTTCTGAAGTTTCATGATCATCATCTTTAGCTTCCTCTCTAGTTGGTGTAGGCATCATGTGAACGGATTTCTCTGATGTGCTGCTTTCCAATTTGAGAGAAGGTACAATTACCTTATCAAGTTCTACTTTCCTCCCACTCACTTCTTTCGAGAGAAACTCCTTCTCTAGAAAGGACCCATTCTTAGGAACAAAGATATTGCCTTCGGATCTGTGGTAGAAGGTGTACCCAATTGTTTCCTTTAGGGTATCCTATGAAGACACACTTCTCCGATTTAGGTTCAAGCTTATCACGCTGAAGCCTTTTGACATAATCGTCGCATCCCCAAACTTTAAGAAACAATAGCTTAGGTTTCTTGCCAAACCACGGTTCATACGGTGTCGTCTCAACGGATTTAGACGGTGCCCTATTTAACGTGAATGTAGCTGTCTCTAATTGAAAGTGCATTATATCGACTAGAGGGGGGTGAATAGGCGATTTTTGCAAATTCGTCACCGAGGAATTTTAGGGTGAGGAAATTCCTAGACAATGAACTACTTAGAAGTGGAATAAGTACTCAGATGCAAGCATAACAGAGTAGTAGCATAGTCATCCTGATGAAATGAAAACAAGCACAGAGTACAAGTAGCGTAAACATGGGATGAGTAGGCTGAAGACAAACTGACTGAAGAAATTGAACTGAGGAAATTGAGAAAGTCTTCAGTCGAGGTCTTTAAACAATAACGATCAGGTACAATAACACAGAATGAAGAAAAGAATGGGTTTAGGAATTAGAACCAGTTAGCTTGGTGAAGACAGAGATTTGTAGAGTAGTTCTTACTATTGTGACAGTTCTACGTCTGGTTGGAGCGGCTAGGTATTTAAACCTGAGGACACACAATCCTCACCATATTTTCCTTGAGCTAAGGTCACAAAGACCTCGCCCAATCACCTGTGGTAAGTCTTTAGGTGACTTCCAAACCTTCAGAGACTCGGTCACTTGGTGATCCACAATTTCCTCTTGGATTCTCTAGACCATGACACCTAACCGTCTGGAGGATGCTTAGTCCTCAAAGGTAACAAGCGTCGGTTCCACACAGGAACAATCTCTTAAGTGATGCTCAATCACTTTGGGTTTGTAGGTGTTTGGTTTGGGTGTTTGGGTTTTTCCTCACTTGTTGATTTTCGCTCAAAGTCCTCAGAGGATGGGATGCTCTAAATGACAAGTGTTAGTTTCTTGCGGAGCAGCCAACCAGCTAGTGGTTGTGGGGGCGGCTATTTATAGCCTAGGGAGAAGCCCGACATGATAAGACATAAATGCCCTTCAATGATATGACCGTTAGGTGGGTAGATGTTTTGGGACAGCTGGCGCATAGCACGGCAACGGTCGGAAATTTGACTATCAAATTCCTCAGGGCTATCATGTTCCTCACTTGTAGGCAATCTGCAGTAGCGAATTCCTAACTCCTTAGTCAAAACAAATTCCTGAGAGACCAGAAGATCTTCGTCTCTGTCACTGAAGAAATTGACTGAACTGTATGAGATTTCCAATGGCTTCACTTGAAAGGATTGGTAGGTGTAGGATTTTGAGATGAGCATCACTTGGAAACTTTTCCTTAGTTTTGACTCGAACCCCTGTAATAGTATGGTGTTTCCTACGACTCAAGAAAGGGAAAACCCGTAACTACGAAAGCAAAAGTATTCAAGATTCATATTCCTCGCATGAATATCAAGTCTTTAGGATCACACCAATTTCTTCACTTTCAAAGTCTTTAGAAAGCCAAAGTCTTTAGATGAAGACATTCATTTTTAGGGGTCGACTTTCTCTATGAATATCAAACTCCTCATAGACTTATATACCTGTATACACTCACAAACACATTATTCCCTTAACCTATATGTCTTGAATAGACCAAAATCACTAAGGGGCACTAGATGCACTTACAATCTCCCCCTTTTTGGTGATTGATGACAATATAGGTTAAGTTTTCAATTGGGATAAACATATGAAGTGTAAGTACTGATATTGAGGAATTTGATTTTAAGATATAGAAGAACTCCCCCTGATGATATGCATATGTGAGGAATTTGCTTTTGAGAAGCAATGCACATTGAAGAGTAGAATCATGGAGATCTCCCCCTATATCTTGTAATTCATACACGCATTTAAGATACGATATGAAGAATTTGATATTCATGATGAAATATGGCGACTGATGTAATTCAGCATGCATGCATTAACATATATGAGGAAATAGCATGCAGAAAAATATAGCAAAGTATCAGACCACCATTGGACTTAAGTTTACAACTCGATCCAACAAATACTTCAGAAGAACAAGAGTTGTAACTTAGCAAAAAAACGCCCTTATATAGACCCGCTTGAAGACTAACTCAAATTTCACCCCCTTTGTCATCGAATGACCAAAAGGGATGAAAAGTGAGGACTAACACCCCTGAAGAATATCATCATGAAGTCGATGGAGGAGCGCCAGCGTTGTTGGGGTCGGTTGTTGAAGTAGAGCCTACCGCAGTGGCATCCAAGTCTTCATTTTCATCAGTCTCGCGCAATGAAGAATAGGAGCTGGCCACCAAGTGAGGAACTTTGACCTTCTTGAATTTCTTCGAAGATGGCTGAGACCAGTCAAAGTCCTGCTTGAAGCCCATCTGCTTAAGATATTCTTCACCATAGAGATGAGACAAAACAGCCCATGTGCGATCAAATACTTCATGCAGATAGTAATGGTTCTTCTTCGCTGAGTTTTGCGTGATAGTCATGTTCTGAAGAATTGAACCAAACTGTCTCTTGACCCATTTGTGGTTGCGATCGACCTTTTGGTGAAGACTGAGGAGAAGCTCACGATCAGTCGGCACCCTTGGAGCAGTTGCTTGAGGATTTGGCTTTGAAGCATTAACGGCAGAGTCATGAGTGGCAGAGTCATCATTGGTGGAGTAGGAAGAAGCTTTGCGGAACTGGCCATCCAATGGACGAGTGCCGTCATCAATAATAGTAGCCTTGCCCTTCTCATCAGATGAGGAAATAGGTCATTTGAAGACTTCAATTGGGACCAAGTAGCTGACGTGATTTTGCAAATCAGCCTTTTAGTTGATTGAAGACCTTAATATGATGAATCTCAAGATCCAGGGAGCATAAGGCTTCAATTCAAATGGTGATAGAGTGACATTGGCCATAGTCCTCATGAAGAAATCATGGTAGTTGATAGGCATACTATGTATGATGTTGAAAAGCAGATTCTTCACGATGCCAATGACCTCTTCTTCATTAGAGTCGTGGCCCTTGTCGGTGTCAAAACTGGCGGATCTCGGGTAGGGGGTCCCGAACTGTGCGTCTAAGGTTGATGGTAACAGGAGACAGGGGACATGATGTTTACCCAGGTTCAGGCCTTCTCTATGGAGGTAGTACCCTACTTCCTGCTTGATTGATCTTGATGAATATGAGTATTACAATAGTTGATCTACCTCAAGATCGTAATGGCTAAACCCTAGAACTCTAGCCTGTATGACTATGATTATGATTGTCCTCACTACAGACTAAGCCCTCCAGTTTATATAGACACCGGAGGGGTCTAGGGTTATATAAAGTCAATTACAGAGAAAGGAATCTTCATATCTGAATGCCAAGCTTGCCATCCACGCCAAGGAGAGTCCCATCCGGACACGGGTGAGAGTCTTCAGTCTTATATCTTCATAGCCCATCAGTCCGGCCCATGTCCAACAGGCCGGACGCCCGAGGACCCCTTAGTCCAGGACTCCTTCATTAGCCCCTGAACATCAATAACGAGGTGTCTGGCGCATAGATTGTCTTCGGCATTGCAAGGCGGGTTCCTCCTATGAATACTCCAACATAGTCTTCGAACACAACGAACGTGTCCGGATCTGCGAAACAAGTACCACACACCACCACAGAGAGTATAATATTTCACAAGTCCAATCTGCTGACAACTTTTTTGTAACGTGATATCACGTCCCTGCCCGGTTATTATTTCGAACTATTTTTTAGCCTGTCGCTCCATGTTTCAAGAGGCGGTTTTATTGGCACGTCTTGTCGAAGCAGAGATCGTGTCACCTTATTGCGGGATTCTCATCAATATGGGAGTGGGTATCCCAACCATTTTGTTGTCATGATTCCTTAGGAATAGGTAGATTTTAAGGCCTAGCAGGAGGCGTTCGATATTCATCGCCTTTATAAAGGGGCTACGACCCGACTTTCTCCTTTACGCCAAACCTTTCCTCAACCTCTCCAACCTCTAGTTCTAGCACCCAAGTTTCAATCTAATTGCTTCAAGCTTCCCAGTCATGTTTGGACCTAGCCCTCAAAGCCGGTGGGTGGCTTCCTCTGTCATAGAGGAGAATATTGCGAAGCTCCGGACGGCAATGTACCTGACCGCGGAAATCCCCCACAGGCTTCCTGCCCAAGGGTAGGTTATTCCTACTCCCAGATCCGGCAAGAGGGTTGTATTCATCTCCCACTTCCTCCGAGGGCTAGGGTTCGCTCTTTGCCCTTTGTTCGAGGGCTCATGTTCTGTTATGGGCTAGATTTTCACGATCTAGCCCCAGACTCTTTTTGTCTCACCTCGGCGTTCATCGTCATGTGCGAGGCCTTTCTCCGTATTCCCCCACACTTCGACTTATGGCTCAAGAAATTTAATGTGAAGCCGAAGGTGATCGAGGGGAAGCAAGCGGAGTGTGCTGGCGCCACGGTGAGCAAGCTCACCAACGCTCTTTGGCTAAAAGGATCCTTCACAGAATCTTCCAACTATGGCAGCGGGAATGGTTTTACATCACTAAACCCCATGGTACCAAGTGGGCAGCTACACCTGCGTTCCGATCCAGCCCTCCAATTCAGCTCGCATCATGGATCAACAAGGGGCTAGACTGGGGATCAATCGACGAAGTGCAGACTCTACAGAGCCGCATCCGGAGTCTTCTTGAGAAGGACACCGATCTCATCGATGTGATTCAAGTAATGTTAGTCCGCCGGGTCCTCCCATGCCAGCGACGGCCCCTCCATATGTGGGAGTTTAACCCGGAAGGACCACGAACCCTTCAGCACATCTTCGGAACGACGCACAGAGGAATGTGGAAGTTATTTTTTGGGACACGAAAACAGTGGCCGGACACTATCGAGGACATCGGCCTTGACTGCAACCATCCGGATACTTCGGTAAGCACTTGACTTGTAGCGACCAGACCTCAAACGGTCAAGTCTCTGTTCTTCAGTGTCATCCCTAGCTAGATCGGTAATGCTGACACACATAGTACTCGAAGGATTTATAACATAGTAGCAATCACACACTTATTACATCGAATGTCTCAAAAGAGAACGTATTACAATAAATATGGCTTAAGGCCATCTAATACGGTAATAGCGGAAGGCTTGGAAGATAAGTGAGTCCATCAACTCCAACCGCATAGCTAAGCTGCACGGCAACGACCTAACGAACCTTACTCTTCGTCTGAAAAGTCTGCAACATAATACGTTGCAGCCCGAAAACGGGTCAGCACATGGAATATGCTGGCAATATAACACAGTAGAGCAAGAACAGAATAATGCTATCACTACATGCATATTTGGCTGGTGTAAAGCTCTATGGTTATAGTTTTTACGAAAAGCCAATTTTTCCCTAAAACAAAGGAATAGATTTTTTAACTATCATGGTAGTTGAAACATCATTGATAATGTTCCTCCAACTCAAACCCAATTAAAGTAGTTATCAACCCAACAATATTAATTTAGAGTGACGAGATACTTAGGATACTCCAAGTACTAGATACTCAAGATTTGTCCATAACCGGGGACACGGCTAACCATGATTAGATTGTACACTCTGCAGAGGTTTTCACACTTTTCCCCACAAGACTCAATCGCCTCCATTGGATTTCTCGCACTACATGGTGTTTGAGAAACGGATGACCGAGACACAGTCTTTCAGAAACATTAACTCTTTACTCCAGGCAGACCATACCAACCTACATCCCTCTACCTGCTGATCCACCTCTTTAAGAGTTCATGCAACCTACTCAACTATGCTAGAGCCCATAATAGCTTGTGGCTGCACACGGAAGTTTCTAGCATGAAAATATCTCAGTTCCCTTTGAGCCTGGGTGGCGGACCTTGGGACGATCACACGGGTACTCCGGGATATCCTAGGACAACACTGGATTCTCCAGGTGCCCGACAAGCAATCCACCCAGATGTGTATTAAAGTTACCACCTTAAGTTGAACCATTAATTAAATCATCTCACATATGTCATGGATTCACTCACCCAAACCACGTCTACGAGCATAGCATAGCAATATAGGCAGTAAGTATAAGTAACTCCCAAGGTTTGAATATAACAGGGCAATAGGTTTTACCTCATCAACTACTTCCCAACCCACATGTTAATCACATCCTAATCATGCAATGTTCGAGGATTGGAGCTAATGCGTAAAAATTGGGTATGAAAAGAGTATGATCAATGTGTTACTTGCCTTGCTGACGATCCGCAAAACCTAGAGACTCGTAGTAGCATGCTTCGCACTCCGGGAATTCTATCGCAAACAAACAATAGCATACATAATAAATCAAGCAAAGGAGCATAGGTAAATCTCAAAGAATAAGAACTAACCCGACAGTTCAACTTAAGAACTCCGGTTAGCAAAAAGAATCAAATCAAACGGAGCAACGAAACTCAATCTGCGAAAGAAACAAGATCCGTTTTCTAATCTGAACTAAAGTCAAATTTTACAGTAACAAAATCTTGTTCAAGTTGATTAAATAGAAAGAGGGTTTCGAGACGAAGATCTAGGCGCTTGAATCGCCCGATTCCGATAAACGAGCGAAAAGATAAACTAAAACGAAAATCAAGTCAGAAATCTCGATCGGAAATAATCGTGGAAAATCCGAGAAAAGAAAAAACTGACGAACAGGCTAACGAACGAACGTTCGTTGTCTGTAACTAGCGAGAGAAAACCATTCGTTAAAACAAACGTACAGACGAATGTCCGCTAAATAAACTAATCCGAGAAAACCGGCGAACTGATCTAAAAAAACGAACTATGGTTTTCTAAAAAAATGGATCGCTTTTAGAATAAACTGAACAGCGGCGGCGGCGTATACCTTCGGCGAGGATCCGGTGAGGCGGGGCGGCTCCAGCGAGCTGGGGCTGCAGTGGCGGGGTGCGCGGGCGGCGGCGGCGCGGCGCTAGGCGGCGGGGTGGCGGCGGAAGCGGCGGCGCGGGATTTGCGACGGCGCTGGCAGCGGGCGGCGGGGTTCGGTGGTGGTGGGGGGTTCAGGGCGGCGTATTTAAAGGAGGGGGCTTGCTTGGGGGAGGGGGCGAGGCGGCGCGGGAGAGGAGTTCCGGCCGGACTCGGGGTCGGGCGGCGGTGCGGTCTCCTGGAGGGAGACAGGGCGCGGGGCGGTGGGCCCGCTGGGTTGGGCTTTGGCCCAGTCGGGCGTTGAATTTTTTTAGATAATTTTGCCGAAACTTAAATAAATCCTAGAAAATAAAATACAAATCTAAAAATGCCAAAACAAATTTTCACTGTCCTAGTAAAATATTTAGAACAAGATGAACATTTTCTTGGCCCTAAAATGCAACTTTGGAAAACATGCAATTTTTCTAATGCAAATAAAATAACAATAAATCCAAATAAAAACAAATATTTGATTTATATATTTTTCCTCCAATATTTCATTTACTTTGGAGAAGTCATATTATCTCCTCTCATATATTTTAATATGAAATATTTTCGGAGAGAAAAATAAATAAAACCAAAAATCCTCATTTCACTATTTTATAGAATCCAAATATGAAAACAATGAAATACCCACCTCCTTGGGTCCTTGAGTTGCTTAGGATTTCGAGGATCGTGAAACGGAATGCAGAAAAAATATGATATGCACGAATGATCTATGTATAACATTCCAAATTGAAAATTTGGGATGTTACAAACCTACCCCCCTTAAGATGAATCTCGCCCTCGAGATTCGGGTTGGCTAGAAAATAGGTGTGGGTGGTCTTTGCGAAGGTCATCCTCTCGTTCCCAGGTGGCATCATCCTCAGTATGGTGGCTCCACTAAACTTTACAAAACATGATAACCTTGCTGCGGGTGACTCGGCTGGCAAATTCAAGAATCCCGACTGGCTTTTCCTCATAGGTCAGATCACTGTCCAACTGAATAAACTCCAAGGGCACTGTATCTCGTAACGGTATATCGGCCATCTCAGCATCACACTTCTTCAACTGTGAAATGTGAAACACATCATGAACTCCTGCCAATCCTTCAGGTAACTCCAACTTGTAGGAAACTTCTCCCATACGTTCCAAAATTTGATACAGTCCTACAAATCTTGAGGCTAACTTTCCCTTGACTCCAAAATGTTTCACTCCTCGCAAGGGTGACACTCGCAGATATGCTCTATCTCCAATTTCATAGGTTACCTCCTTGCATTTTGAATCTGCATAACTCTTCTGCTTGGAATGAGCTACCTTCAGTCTATCGCGAATCAACTTAACCTTCTCTTCAGACTCCTTGATCAAGTCTGGTCCAAACAACTGTCGATCTCCAACTTCATCCCACATCAACGATGTTCTGCACCTTCGTCCATACAGGGATTCGAATGGTGCCATCTTGAAACTGGCCTAGTAGCTATTGTTGTATGAGATCTCTGCGTATGGCAAATCGTCATCCCAACTCGATCCATAATCTAGTGCACAAGCTCTCAACATATCCTCCAGAATCTGGTTGACTCTCTCTGTCTGTCCATCTGTCTGTGGGTGGAATGCTTTACTGAACTCCAACCTTGTCCCCAAAGTTTGGTGCAGCCGATGCCAAAACTTTGAAGTAAACTGTGTTCCTCTATATGATACGATGGTCCTCGGAACTCCATGCAGACATACGATCCTGGTCATATATATCTTGGCCAACTTTGCATGTGTATAGGTGGTTTTCACTGGGATAAAGTGAGCCACTTTGGTCAAGCGATCAACTACTACCCATATGAAATCATATCCCGATTTGGTCCTGGGTAATCCGGTGATAAAATCCATGCAAAGTTTATCCCACTTCCATTCGGGTATCAGCATAGGTTGTAACAATCCTGCTGGCTTTTGATGCTCTGCCTTCACTGTCTGACATACATCACATACAGCTACATACTCGGCAATATCCTTCTTCATACCAGTCCACCAGAAATGTTCCTTCAAATCCAAATACATCTTGGTGTTTCCGGGGTGTATCGAGTATGGTGAGTCACGAGCCTCCTAAAGTATTAACTTCCTGATCTTTGTGTTATTGGGCACATAAACATGGTCCTCAAACCATAAGGTGTCGTGCTCATCCTCACGAAAACCTTTGGCCTTTCCTTTGCTCATTCTCTCTTTTATCTCGGCAATCTCTTTGTCATCCTTCTGAGCTTCTCGAATCTTTCCTAACAATGTAGACTGAACTTCCATTGTTGCAACAAAACCTCTAGGAACAATCTCCAATCAAAGTTCCCTGAGATCCTCTGCTAACTCCTTTGGCAATCCCGTGCTTACTAGGGCATTAGCATAACTCTTCCGACTCAAAGCGTCTGCTACGACATTGGCCTTGCGTGCATCATAGTGAAGCTTCATGTCAACCATATCCTCTACCTAAGGTTCAACTCCTTCTATGTGAAAATGTATTTCAAACTCTTATGATCCGTATATACATCACAACGATTTCCAATAAGGTAATGTCTCCAAGTCTTCAATGCATGCACTACGGCTGCTGACTCCAAATCATGCGTGGCATAATTCAATTCGTGCGGTTTTAGTTGTCGTGAGACATACGAGACAACTCTTCCATCCTGCATAAGCACACTCCCAAGTCCTAGGCGAGAGGCGTCGCAATACACTGGGAAATCCTTGCGTATATCTGGCAGAATCAGCACTGGGGCTGTAGTCAAACGTTTCTTTAACTCCTGAAAACTCGCCTCACATTCTTCCATCCATTTAAATTTGGTATCCTTCTTTAGTAACTCCCTCATTGGTTTCGCAATCTTGGAAAAATTCTCAATGAATCTCTGGTAGTATCCTGCGAGTCCAAGAAAACTATGGATCTTGCTAACTGAAGTGGGTCCCAACCATTCAGTGACTGACTAAACCTTTGTGGGGTCTACTGCTATACCTTCTCCTCATATAACATGTCCAAGGAATCCAACTTCCTTCAACCAAAACTCACATTTGCTGAACTTGGCATACAACTGGTGTTCCCTGAGTTTCTCGAGAACTAAACGTAAATGCTCTTCATGCTCCTCCTCATTATTCGAGTATACCATTATATCATCAATGAACACCACAACAAACTTATCCAAATATTCCATGAACACTTTGTTCATCATGCTCATAAAGTAAGCAGGGGCGTTAGTCAGTCCAGATGACATGACCGTATATTCATACAACCCGTACCGTGTGGTGAATGCTGTCTTTGGTATATCCTTCTCTTGAATCTTCAGCTGGTGATATCCTGATCACAGATCGATCTCTGAAAACACTTTAGCTCCTTGCAGCTGGTCAAACAAATCATTGATCATCGGCAGTGGGTATTTGTTCTTGATCGTCACCTCATTCAATGCACGATAATCAACAAGCATTATGAGAGACTTATCCTTCTTCTCAACCAAAAGCATTGGGGCTCCCCATGGTGATGAACTCTATCTAATGCAACCTTTCTCCAATAACTCCTTGATCTGTTTCTTAATCTCTTCCAGATTATTCGCGGGCATCCGGTAGGGTCTCTTTGATATAGGCCCTGTACCTGGCAATTGCTCTATCAAAAACTCGATGTCTCGCTCCGATGGCATGCCTGGTAACTCTTCTGGAAAAACATCTGGGTAATCCTGTACTACAGGCACTTCCTCCTGAACAACTCCCGTGAGGGTATTTACTTGGCTCCTCCTAGGCGCATGCCTAGATACATACTTAATCCTTTTTCCCTCCGGGGTGGTGAGATAAATCGACTTACTAGCACAGTCAATGCTTCCTCCATACTTTGACATCCAGTCCATGCATAATATCACATCCAATCCTTGTGACTCCGGGATTATTAGGTCGGATGGAAAAACATGGCTACCAATGGTTAAGGGTATCTGGTCGCACCATCGCCTAGCCATATACTCTGCTCCAGGTGAACTCACTAACAGAGGGGTCCTAAGGGTTTGGGTTGGTAGTTTAAACTTATCCACGAATCCCCTTGATATGTATGAATGCGATGCACCAGTATAAAAAAGAACAAGGGCGGTAAAGACTTAACCAAAAACTTACCAATAACTGCGTCTGGCTGCTCTTCAACCTCCTCCACGTTAACATAGTTCACTTGCCCTTTGTTGAATAGATTGGGCTTCTTCCCAGTGCTCCCATTACCGTTTCCATTCTTCGCTTTAGGGCACTCCATGGCATAGTGTCCAGTCTTCCCGCACTTAAAGCAAGTAATGTGACTTATATCTCTCTTGGCGGGTGTGGCTGGATTGGAGCGGTTCTGATTGTTGCTTGTTCCGTTTCCAGTCCCATTCTTAGAACCATTCTGGTTATGCGAACTTCCTCCGGTGTGGTTATGACCTCCATGGTTATGAACAAGTCCTCCCGAGCTCGGGGTTAGACGGGGCTTCTGCTGAGCTCCTGAGTTATACCTTCCTTTTCCATACTTCCTCTTACGACTCTGAATCTGCTGCTGCTTCCCTTCAATCATACGAGCCTTATCTACCAACTCCTAGTAGTTTTTGAAGGTTGCCACCATCAACTGCATGCTCATCTCATCATTCATCCCTTCCATAAACTTCTCCTGCTTCACGGCATCTGTGGCCACATCATCAGGGGCATAGCGAGATAACTTGCTAAACTCATCCACGTACTGAGATACAGTACGGTTCCCCTAGCGTAAGTTGTGAAACTCATGCTTCTTCATGCTCATAGCTCCAGTTGAGACATGGGTTGTGCGGAAAGCTTGCTGAAACTAATCCCAAGTGACGTTGGCTGTGGGGAAAGTGGCCGTATAATTTTCCCACCATGAGGATGCTGGTCCATCCAATTGATGTGCGACAAAATGCACCTTCTCAGCATCTATGCAACCTACGGTGGTCAACTCCCTTCCAATACGGCATAGCCAATCATCTGCAACTATAGGCTCGGTGCTACTGGAAAACACCGGTGGCTGCAACCTCAGAAAACAGGCTAGGTTATGAACTAGAGGCAGGTTGTTGTTGTTGTTGGCTTGGCTCTGGACTAACAATTGCATCAAGGCATTCTGCTGCTAGATCAACTGAGTGAGCTCTGGTGGGAAAGTAAATCTGGGGCCATGTCTCGGAGGCATCTGAGGGTTTAGAGGGAAGAGAATAGAATAGAATGAGGTCTAGTGAGAAAAACACTACCCATATGGACATGAGACAAACACAATCATATCACTCAATCAATCAAGCAAAGCATACAATCGATCTAACTATCGTTACAAAAGTGCTCGGACTATACTATATACATGGTGGAATACTACTACTGATGTGGTGGTCTACTAGAAATATTGATCGGTCGAAGACTCCATGATGTCTGCTACAGCTTCATCTTCATAGTCATCATGCGCTATCGTCGGGGTCCGAGTCGGTGTCGTCGATGATGATGTAGTCCTCAAAATGAATCTCCTTGGGTTCTTCGTCTTCTCCTCCTAGCGTGGGGTATCCATAAATACTCCTAGCTTCCTTTCCAGATCATCATTCTTCTCTACTAGTACAACGATTTCCTCCTCATAATCTTCGCGAGTAGCCTTGAGTTCTTCCACAAGTTCCGTGATCCTTGTCATTGCCTTCTTCAGATCTATCATGCCGCGCACATCTGGTTCTCCTGGCGACAAATGTGGTAGTTTAACTCCTGGATGAAAGCGGCGATTGATCTATACCTCCTGGTGCTGATCATCTCCCATTGCTCATCTCGGCACCCACAAATCTGATAGATAGTATCCTTAAGCTCCTCATGGTAAACTTCTCCAATGCGTCCCATGGTGATGTGAGCTGCCACACTCTTTCCTAGACTCCAGGTTGGTGAATCAAAGGAAAACTCTATGGGTTTGGTGACTGGCGTGAATGTCCTCCCTAGAACATGAACTTGAATCATCCATCACTCCTCTTCTGGTAAAGTGGCGTTGTAAGTTGTCGGATGTGGGGTTCCAGCAAACCCTTAAGGTTCGAACACTAGGGTGCGCGCGAAGTCTTTCCCTCCTACCGATATACGCTGTAGCTTGCTATGATCTTGTGGACAAACTCGACGAACTCGCAACACAAAAAGGCACGGGGTTTATATTGGTTTGGGCCATTGTTGTGATGTAATACCCTATTCTAGTGTGGTGGTGGTGGATTGCCTCTTGGGCTGATGATGAACAATACAAGGGAAGAACAGCCTCCTGAGGTTGATGTGTTCTTGTGCTTTCGGAGTTGTGTGTATCTCTGGGTCCGATGAGATCTCTCCTCTCCTATGGTGGCTAGCTCTACTTATATAGGCCCTGGTCCACTTCCCAAATATTGAGCGGGAAGGGAGCCAACAATGGCGGGCTAATTCAAAGGGGGACAACTAGTACAAGCTATCCTGACAAAAGTGGTCTGCGCCTGTGAAAGGCTCTGGTGGTGACGCTATCTTGGGCTCCACGATGACCTCCGTCTTCCCGTCCTTCTAGTCTTGGTCTCGTTGCACCAAAATGGCAACCTTTGCCTAAGGCCTCGGTACTTCACGGCTGCGCTTGCCTCCTTTGCACCAAAGAGGAAACAAGGACGCTGCGCATGCTAGCGCCCACCTGGCGCCCGCCTGGTGTTGTGCATCATGGCTCATGTCACGAGAGTCTCGTGAGGTTCGCCCCGCCTTGATATCTCCGCTCCTCGTGAGCCTGCCTAACCAGGCCGCTCCAGAGGAGGTCTTGCATCATCTTCTTCACGAGGCTTGGCCCCTCGCGAGGGTCCTGGATGCCTTGTTGATGAAGACGGGCCGTACGGCCTGCTGGCTCAGCCACGCCGTGGGCCGCAGGCAGGCAGGTCTGGGGACCCCCGTTCCCAGAACACCTACAGTAGCCCCTGGGCCCAAGGTGCGCGCGGGCTTGGCTTCGCGGCAAAGCCAAGGGTTAAGTTCGGAGCACCGCGGGCCCCCAAAAGCCTGCGGCCTCGGTCGACGTGTGGTAGTTGAATGGACGTGGTCATCTCCGCTTCCCCATGCTACCTCGGCGACTGTACGACTTGAGAAGTCCCTGCGACATGCAAGGAAAACCATCATTACCTGCGATCGTGGGAGACGCTGGTTGGCCTTCTCTTGCTATAAATGGGTAGGGGGGCGGAGCCCCCGTCGCCCATCTCTTCCTCGCTTGCTTGCTTTCTTCTTTTCTTCATTGCTCGCAGTGCCTCCGATGGCACCACGAAGGAAGTTCTCTACCGCTAAGATGGGGAAGGCCCCTCGCGAGGGTCCTGGTTCCCCGGCGCCTAAGCGCGGTCACGGCGTCCGCGCAAGCACGCTGCGACCCCCGCCGTGGCCCACCGTCGAGGTGGCGCCGCGGCACGCGGAGGGGACCGTCCCAACCATGGCGGTCCAGTTCACAAGGGGAGGCGCGCGATGGTGGCGCGGCCTCCTCGCCCGCGCTTCCATTCAGCGGAGGTGTCGCCGGAGTTTGTTGTCTAGTCGGAGAACCCGACCGGCAACTGGCTCCAGCTTCCGTGCTTCCTTGTCGATGAACTGCCGGCCCCTGGTCTAGGAAGGCTTTGGTTGCTGGCGGATGCTTGCTGCAACAAGGCCTCCTGGGTCCCAGTCGAGACTTCCGCCGCGGGCAACATAGCCCTGGCCCACGGCTGGCAGACGTTCGCCCGCGCGCGCGGCCTGGGTAGGCGGCGCATGCTCCACTTCAAGTATGACGGTGGGTCGACCCTCTTTGTGAGGGTGTTCGGGGAATATGGTCGCTGCGCCGGGTCCTGCCCTAAGACGAACGACGGTGAGGAGGTGCTCGGCCTTGGTGACGGCCGCGACGAGGATGAGGGCGAGCCTGCCCTTGGTGGCGACCGTGTCTCTTCCAGCTACGGCGACTCTTCCTCCGGTGACAGCTCCAGCAGCGGTGGCTCCGACCAGCCGCCGCGTCACCGCGCCCGCTTCGAAGGAGGCAGCGGGTAATATCGTCGCCGCGCCTCCGTGAAGTGCGAGGAGGGGTCTGGCTAGGCTCGGGGCGTCACTAAGGGCCTGCCTCCGCGGATTGCTGAAACGCCGCTTTGTTTAGCTTTTTCTTTTTTTCCTGCATGAGAAAATGAAACTAGTATGGGCCCAGATGGGCGTGTATGGAATTGTGGTTCTTGGTAAATGCAACGTGCGTGTTATTCCCCTGTCATGTTGTTATTTTGCGCAAAGATAACTTAACCTGGCGTGTTTGGGATGCCCTTTCCTTCACAAGATGTCTGTGTTTGCTTAGAAACTACAAAAAAAATTGCTAGGGGTGCGCCAGAGGATTTGCCGTTCACCCAAACCTTGACTTGGCGCTTTGTATCGCGGTATCCGAGGGGCATGGATTAGGAGAGATGCGCCAGCTTTTAGGCTCAATCAAGGGTGACTCGCGAGAAGGCAAAGAGAAGAAAAATGCTCGCGAGGGCACCTGCCTAGCCCCCTCACGAGGTATGCAAGAGAGAGATCACGAGCAAACCAGAGCCAAAAAATGCGGTAATTAGCAAAGGAACCAAATCGGCAGGGAATGCCAAAGGCAAACTTTGATTAAGGAGAAGCGAGCCAACTGCGGAAAGCAAATGAAAAGCCGTGTCCGACACCTAATCTAGTCTTCAAGTCTTCTCACTAGCGCAGAGCTAAGTGCTGTCCACTAGGTGTGGGAGGGAGCCCCATGGCCTAAGGTCGACGCTCCTGAGACTATGGGGCGTGGACAGTCCCAAATCATTATTACGTGAGAGTGTTACGGGCGGCGATTCTTCACAGGCACCGGGCCTTCTTCACGGGCTCTGGGCATTTCTTCACAGGCTCTGGGCCTTGCTTCATGGGTAGAACTTCCGGAGGTGCTGGATGTTCCAGGCGTTTTGGATAGGTGTCCCTTCTTGCGTCTCCAGGCACACGGCGCCAGGCCTGGAGATGTGGACGACCCTGAACGGGCCCTCCCACATGGGTGAAAGCTTGTGCAACCCTTCCCTGGAGAGGACCCGCCTCAGGACAAGGTCATCCGTCTCGAGCGTCCTGGAGCGAATGTTGCGGCAGTGGTAACGCCGCAGCGCTTGCTGGTACCTGGCCGCCCTTAATGCAGCTTCGCGACGACGTTCCTCCTCCAGCACGAGATCCATCCCCCGCATGGCGTCCTGCCGCGTTTCGTTGAACGCAAGAACCCGCGCGGAGTGATGCTTGACCTCGTGAGGGAGGACTTCTTCAGCTCCGTAGACGAGGAAGAACAGAGTCTCGCCCGTTGGCTTGGTAGCGGTGGTGTGGATGGACCATAGCACGGACTAGAGCTCGTCGTGCCAGCCTCTGCCGCAGCCCTCCAGCTTCTTCTTGAAGGTCCTGGTCTTGAGGCCCCTCAGGACCTCAGCGTTAGCGCCCTTAGCCTGACCATTGCTCCTGGGATGGGCCACCGAAGCGTAGCAGATCTGCGTTCCAAGGTTAGCACAATAGGTTTTAAAAAGGTTACTATTAAACTGAGAGCCGTTATATGTGATGATGTGGTTGGGGACCCCAAAGCGGCTCACGAGGCTCTTGATGAACTTGACAGCGGAGTCGGCTGGAATGGTACGGACGACTTCCACTTCCGCCCACTTGGTGAAGTTGTCAATGGCGACATAGAGATAATGGTAGCCCCTGGCGCTTTTGGGAACGGGCCTAGGATGTCTAGCCCCCAGACCGCGAATGGCCACATGTGCGGGGTGGTTTGGAGGCCCTGAGCAGGCTGATGGATTTGCTTGGCGTGGAATTGGCAAGCTTCACAGGACTTCACCAGCTCGGCTGCATCGTTGAGTGTTGTGGGCCAATAGAATCCGCTGCTGAAGGCATTGCCGACGAGGGTCTGTGACGATGAGTGATGTCCACAGTCCCCGCCGTGTATGTCAATCAGCAGCTCCCTCCCTTGATCGCTGGAAATGCAGCGCAGCGTGACATCGTTCGGCCGTTTCCTATACAACTCGCCGTCTTGAATGCAGTATGCCGTGGCATGTCGAGCCACGCGCTCCGCGTGTTCTTCCTTCTCCGGCAGTGTCCCGTGCATCAGGTACTCCTTGAACTCCTTGGTCCAGCACTCCTGCTAGGGCTCGAGCGCCAAGAGTAGCCGAGCTCCTGAGGTTGGGCCGCAAGCTTGGGCTCCCATGGTTGGGGGCTGTCGGAGCTCCTCCCGAGGCTGAGTCATGCTTGAAAGAGGTGGCGTAGCTGAAGTCTTGAAGATCCTCTCTTCGAAGACAGCGGGCTCTTGCGGTTGCTTCTTGTATGCTCTCTTGGCGATGTCGTTGGCTTCCTTGTTGGTGCCCCGGGGCACGTGCTGCAGCTCCAAGCCTGAGAACTGCTTTTCCATTTTGTGCACCTCCGCAAGGTAGGCCTCCATGTGCTCGTCCTTTGGCTCGTACACTTTGTTGGAGAAGTTGACGAGGAGCTGCGAGTCGCCCTTGATGGTAAGGCGCCTCACCCCCAGAGCCACCGCAACCTTCAGGTCGGCTATGAGGCTTCATACTCTGCAATATTGTTGGAGACCTTCTCGCCGTGCTGGAAGCAGAGTTGCACGGCATAGTAAAGCTTGTCCTGAGTGGGCGAGATGAGCACTGCTCCAGCCCCCGCGCGCTGGTGCGCAAAGGCGCCATCAAAATACATGACCCAGCTGTCTGGTGCCTCACTTCTTGGGGAGGTGGACCGGTCTTCTCCTTCCTCAAGAGCCGGGGCATTTGTCCATTCTGCCACAAAATCGGCGAGCGCGGCTCCCTTGATGACCTTGGTTGTGCTGAACTCCAGATGGAATGCTTGCAGCTCGATGGTCCATTCAGTGACCCTTTCGGCTGAGTTTGGGCTCCTGAGTACCCTCTCAAGTGGGTAAGATGAGGCGACCTTGATGAGGTGCCCCTGGAAGTAGTGTCGTAGCTTGCGCAAGGTCACCTAGAGTGCGATCAGGAGCTTTTGCGGCATGGGGTAGCGTGCCCTTGCGTCCCGCAGTACAGTGCTGATGAAGTACACTGGGTGCTCGATGAGGGCTGGCACACTGTTGAGGCTCGGGTCTTGTGGAGATTGTGGCGTATCCTGAGGTGGAGGGTTTCCTGAGACTTGGCCATCCTCAGGAGTTTCCGCAACGTTGCCGTGCTGAGCTCGATTTTCCGCCGCTGATGGCTCTGGTGTGCCTTCCTGACCCTGTGCTGCATCATCTCTGGCTTGGCGCGGCACACCCTTGTCTTTGTGCTCCTCCCGAACCGCCACCAGCGTCGTGCTGGCGGAGTATGGCGTGGCGGTGAGGTAGAGTACCAGAGGCTTGTGAGGCCGTGGCGCCACCATCACCTGGGGGCTGGTGAGGTATTTCTTGAGGTCTTGGAAGGCCCGATCGGCCTTCGGGGTCCACTCGAAGGGGCCTTTCTTCTTCATGAGCTTAAAGAAGGGCAAGGCGCGCTCGCCTAGCTTAGAGACGAAACGCCCTAACACGGTCACCCGTCCTGCCAGCTTTTGCATCTCCTTGAAGGTCTCTGGTGGGCTCATGTCTTCGATGGCCTTGATCTTCTCCGGGTTCGCCTCGATCCCTCTATGGGATACGAGAAACCGTAGCAGCTTGCCAGAGGGGACGCCAAACACGCACTTCTCTGGGTTAAGCCTCAAGTTCACCCGACGCAAACTCTCAAAGGTCTCCTCCAAGTCTTGAATCAACGTCCTCGTCACGCGAGATTTGACCACTATGTCATCAACGTAGGCCTCTGTGTTCCTGCCGAGCTGCCGCCCCAAGGCGATGTGCATCAGCCACTGAAAGGTTGCGCTCGCGTTGCGAAGGCTGAAAGGCATGCAGGTGTAGCAGTACACCCCACATGGTGTCAAGAAGGCCGTCTTCTCCACATCCTCCACCGCCATATTGATTTGATGGTATCCAGGGAACGCATCCAGGAAACATAACAAATCACACTCGGCGGTGGAATCGACGATTTGATCGATGCGTGGAAGGGGGAACAGATCTTGGGGGCAGGCTTTGTTGAGGTTGGTGAAGCCGATGCACATCCACTCCTTCCCACCTTTCTTCGGTACTACGACGGGGTTCGCCTGCCATTCGGGGTATCGAACTTCTCGGATGGTACCTGCCGCCTCCAGCTTGCGTGTCTCTTGGACGATGAAGGCCTGCTTCTCAATGGACTGCCATTTTGCTCGCTGCTTCACGGGGCGTACGTTGGGGCAAACCCTTAGATGATGCTGCATTACCTCTCTCGGGACCCCTACCAACTGATTGGGCTCCCACGCGAATATCTCCTTGTTCACGCGCAAAAATCTCACCAAAGCTTCTTCTTGTCCCGGGTCAAGGCCGGTTCCTATGGCGAAGGTGGCTCCTGAAGACCTGTCCTTGTTGACCGGCACCTGCTTGGTCTCCGCCTCGTCTTGGGTGAATAGCTGCTTCTTCTTGGTGGGCGTGGTCTCCTTGGCCTCGGGCGCACTGGCGCCGGCGGGCTGTGCCGCTGCCGCGGTCTTGAAGGCGAGCGTAAGCGCCGTCACGGCCTCCTTAGTTCCCCCCTTGATGGTGAGGACGCCCTTGCTCCCTGGCATCTTCATGAGGTTGTAGGACGGGTGAGTCGCCGCCATGAACTGAGCGAGAGCCAGGTACCCGAGGATGGCGTTGTACCGGAGACCAATGCGGGCGATGTCAAAGTCCACCAGCTTGGTGCGATAGTTGTCTCGCGTGCCAAAGGTGACAGGGAGGCGGATCTGCCGCGGAGAGTGGGCAGCTCCACCACCCACTCCCATGAAGGGCTTGCTGAGGCCAAGCCGCTCGAGCGGCACATGAAGAAGGCTGAAGGCTTCTATGGAGAGCAAGTTGAGGCCGGCGCCGCCGTCAACGAGGGTCTTGGTAACGGCCATGTTGCAGATGGTGGGCATGCAGAGCATCGGGAGCATCCGGAGCCGGCGGTGGAGTCGGGGTGGTCTTCCAAGCCGACGGTGAGGTCGGCCTCCGGCGCGGCCCAGCCCGGCGGAGCCCCCGGGCGCCTGGTGGCTGCCCCAATCTGACAGAAGAAAGGTTTGACGTGGCGATCTAAAGGTGGTGCTTGATAGCCACCTAGCACTGCCGCGACTGCGTGGTGCGCCGGCACCACAAAGCGCGCGGTGAAGAGGTCGCGGAGTTCCCCCAGGATGCCACCGTGGATCCCGGGAGGTTGAGCAGCCAGGCGCACAGCTCGCCGGTGAGGGCCATGGGGAACCAGTTGGCCATGATCTTGTTGTCGCCCCCGGCCTCGAGGACGGCCTCCTCGTACACCAGCAGAAATGGCGTCGGGTCTGCCGCGCCGTCGTAACGCGGTGGCATCTCCCTCTTGAACTTGGTTGGCCACTGCGCTTACCACAGGGCAGGGGCCAGGGCTCGGTATCCAGACTCCCTGTTGCTGCTGTCGGCCGTAGAGGTGGGTGGCAGAGCACCTGCCATTGGAGCGAAGTGCGGCGGCGCGGGGTGCAGGTTGGTGGAGAGGAGCTCCAGCGCACCCCTACCTGGCTCGCCAAATGTCAGATGTGGGGTTCCGGCAAACCCTTAAGGTTCGAACATTGGGGTGTGCGCGAAGTCTTTCTCTCCTACCGATCTACGCTCTAGCTCACTAAGATCTTATGGACGAACTCGACGAACTCGCAACACAGAAAGGCACGTGGTCTATACTAGTTCGGGCCACCGTTGTGGTGTAATACCCTACTACAGTGTGCTGGTGGTGGATTGCCTCTTGGGCTGACGATGAACAATACAAGGGAAGAACAGCCTCCTCAGGTTGAGGTGTTCTTGTGCTTTCGGACTTGTGTGTATCTCTGGGTCCGATGAGATCTCTCCTCTCCTATGGTGGCTGGCTCTACTTATATAGGCCCTAGTCGTCTTCCCAAATATTGAGCCGGAAGGGAGCCAACAATGGCAAGCTAATTCGAAGGGGGACAACATGTACAAGCTATCTTGACAAAACTGGTATGCGCCTATGAAAGGCTCTGGTGCTGACGCCGTCTTGGGCTCCACGATGACCTCCGTCTTGCTGTCCTTCTGGTCTTGGTCTCGTTGCACCGAAATGGCAACCTTTGCCCGAGGCCTCGGTACTCCGCGGTTGCGCTTGCCTCCTTTGCACCAAAGAGGAAACAAGGACGCTCCGCGCGCTGGCGCCCACCTGGTGTTGTGCATCATGGCTCACGTCACAAGAGTCTCATGAGGTTTGCCCTGCCTTGATATCTCCGCTCCTCGTGAGCCTGCCTGACCAGGCCGCTCCAGAGGAGGTCTTGCGTCGTCCGCCTCGCAAGGCTTGGCCCCTCGCGAGGGTCCTGGATGCCTTGTTGATGAAGACGGGCCGTACAGCCTGCTGGCTCAGCCACTCCGTGGGCCACAGGCAGGCAGGTCTGGGGACCCCGTTCCTAGAATACCGACATAAGTCCCGGTGAAGCTTGGTATTCCAATGTTCAGGTACTTAGCGACTTCCTTCAAGTGTCGTCCAAAAGGTGCTTCTTCATCTGGTTGTGCAAACTTGTTCATTGCGTCTGCCATCCTAAAGAGTAGAAAATGGAGAGGAGTCAGAAATGAGAAGAGAGTGGTGATCTAGGGATTTAGCTTAGTGGTCGTGTCCTACACTCAGCATGTGCTCTGATACCATCTTGTAGCGACCTGACCTCAAACGGTCAAGTCTCTGTGCTTCAGTGTCATCCCTGGATCGGTAATGCTGACACACACAGTACTCGAAGGATTTATAACAGAGTAGCAATCACACACTTATTACATCGAATGTCTCAAAAGAGAACTTATTACAATAAATATGGCTTAAGGCCATCTAATACGATAACAGCGGAAGGCTTGGAAGATAAGTGAGTCCATTAACTCCAACCGCATAGCTAAGCTGCACGGCAACGACCTAACAAACCTTAATCTTCGTCTGAAAAGTCTGCAACATAATACGTTGCAGCCCGAAAACGGGTCAGCACATGGAGTATGCTGGCAATATAACACAGTAGAGCAAGAACAGAATAATGCTATCACTACATGCATATTTGGCTGGTGGAAAGCTCTATGGTTATAATTTTTGTGAAAAGCCAATTTTTTCCTACAACAAAGGAATATATTTTTTAACTATCATGGTAGTTGAAACATCATTGAGAAGGTTCCTCCAACTCAATCCCAATTAAAGTAGTTCTCAACCCAAAAATATTAATTTAGAGCGATGAGATACTTAGGATACTCAAGTACTAGATACTCAAGATTTGTCCATAACCGGGGACACGGCTAACCATGATTAGATTTTACACTCTGCAGAGGTTTGCGCACTTTTCCCCACAAGACTCGATCGCCTCCGTTGGATTTCTCGCACTACGTGGTGTTTGAGAAACGGATGACCGAGACACAGTCTTTCAAAAACATTAACTCTTTACTCTGGGCAGACCATACCAACCTACATCCATCTACCTGCTGATCCACCTTTTCAAGACCTCATGCAACTGTTCACACACGAACACGTCACCGTGTACCCTCGACGCGTCGGGTGATGCACCACAGCTCATGTCAGAGGAGACCCGCCCGGAAGCGCGGTACGCAAGACAATCCAGCGGACGCTTTGGTATACCTAAAACCCCACACGCCCGGGAGGGACCCCGTCTAGGCGCGCAGTGGCTATGGGCTGCCCTTGGTCGACCTGATCGCCCCTAGGGCCTCGAGGTTCGCTGCCCTGCAAACGAAGAACGAACGAAGAACGAGGAAGAAAAAGAACAAGGGAGAGGGATAAAGGTAAAGGTAAAAGATGATAGATTGATATGTTGATTGTGTGTTGTTCAATTGGCCATCACCCCTTAGGTATATAAGAGGCGGCTGGACTTCCCGTGCAAGGAAAAGGCTTGGATTCACGTCCAAAACCCTAGTGAAATTTGGATTGGTTTTGTCCAAACTTTCCAAAACCGTTCGGTTTAAACTGGCTATACCTTGTCGGTCATTTTTGAGGTGGTAAAGAACCTCGGATGGAAACGAGCCGAAAAGAAATCTTGAACGTTTTGATGAGACGAACAACTTTCATGTTGAACACTTTTAAATCTGAGATAGTCTTCAATGGCTAATTGCTCACGCATTGTATCAGACATCCATCGACATGTGTCTTATGTCTAGCGTAATATATTGATCCCTAGCTGGTCTGCACCATATTGACTGGAACTTTTTCATACGAAGTCAGATTTAGATGATTTATATATGAAAACCGATCGCCTCGACGATACAAAGACAATTCCTTTAGAGTGCTCCTTCATCTAAGGCCATCTTGAGGGTGTAATCAGCCGAATAGTGTTCTAGATACAAAATCTCAGTACTTCAAACACAACTTCGGTCTTAGAGATGAGACCGGCTGACTATGACCCAAATATCAAAGTTTCTCGTTTTGACGATACAAAACTTCTCCACTTTGAGCACTTTTCCATTTTAGGCCTTCTTAATTATATTTTCGATCATGCCAAAATCTGGTGTCAACACATGCCCCCCTGTTTTTCGGCAAAACTTGTGTGCCGAAAAATAGCTTGCACGAAGTTTGTTCTAAGCGCGTTGTCAACACTTCATCGGCCATTTGTCCTTGCTTAGGATGATAGGTATATATCGGCCATTTAGATTAGCAACAAAGTGAAGCTAATTGAACATATGATGATTTGGTAATACCCTTTCATGATGTAAAAAATTATATTGCATGCATGGATTAAAATAAGCCCATTGAAGGTAACCAATCATACCTGATGAAGAATTCCATGGCATATGCATCAACGACATAGTTGAATAATATGGATAATGTGTGGACCGAAGATGTTGAAACCTTCGGCTTGGTCCTTCAATGTTTTCACTCTTTTTCTTCTTCATCTTTCCCGCACTTCGTGTAATGGATGCTTTCACATAATTCTTATTTTGAGTACTTCCTTTAGGAACCCATGCGATGTTCCTTTCTTCAAGTTCTTGTGCACTAAGTTTTTGTAATTTCTTTTTTTGCCAATATGATAAGCCGAGTGAGCGCCCCAGCTGTGATTTTGTTTGAACTAATGACAATTCTTGTTTTACCTTGTGCACTTTCAACTTCTTTTCTTCAGATTTGGCACTTTGATTCTCGACAATTGATTGCTTCATCTCATTGCCTTTAGTAGCCAATGTTAACACTTTAATTGGCTCTTTATCCTTTAAGATCAAATCTGAACTGGCACTCTTGCGACCATCTTTTTTAACTCGATATACTTGTTTGATCACCTCTTCCTTCTTTCTTGAGCTCCGGACCGATTCTTTCTTATTGAAACGGTCTTGAACATATGATAGCTCACTGAACGTTGATCTTCTTGGAGATGCATAACAATGGTGAGATGGTCTAAAATATGATGGAGAATATGCCATTGTATCATACTGGTCCCGTGATGAATATCAATCTACATGAGCATAGGGAGGCATCCATGACATTGGCATTGGCGGCCCAAAATAAGCATATGAACACGTTGCATTAACATTCTCTTCTTGCCAATACCGATCCTTGGATTTGCGCCTAGGGGGTGATCTTGATACTTTTACATTAGTTGGTCGATAAGCACAGTTCTCCTCACTTATCTTCTGATATTTTTCCAATAGTTGCGTGAAAGTGAATTTCGACTTCTTACCTTTGTGCTTATGTCGGCTTTTGTTTTCTTTGGTTGCTCTTCCACCAGTCTTTGGATTTTCTTGTTGCCCCCCAGTCCTTGGCGTCTCCATTGTAGCTTCGATGGAATTCTCGCCCTCAAGATTATGTTCATTATCCTCTTTAACAAATTCTTTACTTGAAAGCTTGATCTCATCACCTATAGTTTTACCTTCTCTTTAAATGGATCACCTTGAATCAGATGATGCAAAAATCTTTTACCATCTGGACCAACTAGAATAGACTCGTTATCTCTTGGTGTCTCAACAAATTTCAATCGTCCTTTATCAATGGCGATTTAACTATTTGATGAAACATATTGCCATCCTCAATACTATGCTTGAATGAATCATGCAACTTACAATAAATTCGTCCTTGGATAGATGGCTTGACATGGTGATCAAGAATTCTAATGTAATTATTTTCAACAACAAATCAAAGATTTGATCACACATGTTTGAACCGAAGGTATACCTTTTGTTTTCTAGCCGATCTTGTTGTGAGAACGGCTTTGGAGTTAAGAAAACGAATGGTTCAGATTTGGCATCTTCCCATTTGGCTATGAATTCTCTTTCGCATACTTTTCCGATGTCCTTAAATAAGAAACTATACTAGCTTCAGTTTTCCCAAAAGATTTTAACCTTGGCTTTAAATTTCTGAAATCAAAGTAGTTAGAACATACACGTCTCAATTGAGACCATGCGTAAGCCAAGCATGAAGCAAGCAAAGCTACCCAATTAGATGTGAACTTTAAATAAAGCAATGGGAAAAGCTTTGGCTACAGTAATAAGTCACTATCGGTCTCTTTGAATGGTACAATATATTGGCTGATATGCTTAGTAACAATTTTATTGCTAACAAGTAAATTGCCCTTCTTGATTGGTCTTTGAAAATTACTTATTAGAATTTTCCTAATAGATGCATCAACAATAAAGTTGTGACCAAATTTGAAAATAGGTAAATTACTTGCTAGACATACCTCTTCAAATATGTTGGGAGAGCATGATGATGGTGTGACTTGAAGAATGTCTTGCTCCGCCTTTGGATAGCTCCCCAACGCCTTGTCATCATCTTTCTCTTGGTTTCATGCATCATTAGTTTGAAGATCTTCATCCATCAAACTTTCTTCGGCTACTTATTCTTGTTCTTGAAGCTCATCAATTTCTATGGCACGAAACTCATAGGGCAGGAAGTAGGTTCCATTAACTTCAGAAAAATCAAGTATGGTTGTCTTGCTATACTTCCCATGCCCTTTCTCAACAATGTTTGCCTCTTTGGATTTGATGGATTCAGAATCTTTACTACTTGATTCGGATTTTTCAACCGAAGCACTTTTAGTTTCTGAATCATCATTCTTTTCACCGGTTATATCAATTGGCAACACTACTTTTCTTTGAGCTAATTCGCTATCAAATCTCTCTTGGCGAAGTACTTGCACCCTATCGCGCAAAGCTTTAACTCCCCTCTCAATCTCAGCTCGCTCTAGATTAGTTTGCCTCCCAATGCTTTTAGAATCTTTCGGCAATGAAGTGTTAGTGTTGCCGAAATTTTGCAATTGTGTAGGGGGTGTATAATATGCTTTAACTCCCCTCTCAATCTCATCCCGCTCTAGATTAGTTTGCCTCCCAGGCGTCATCGGACTCACCGTCAGAGGACTCTACGGCGCAATCCTCCCCCGAAGATGAGGAGGCAGAAGATGATGCTCCCCCTCTAGACGGGCGAGACAAGAAAAGGAAGGCCGCCCCAACTGGGGAGGCCGAAGCGTCCAAGAAGGGAAGGACTCTCCTTCAGGACAGCTCTACCACCGCCGCGGACGACGAAGACGAGTGGCTGCCCAGGGCCAAGCCCCTGGGGAAGTCGTAAGTATTCGGATACCAGAGTAACTCATAGCATTCCCTTGTCGCACTGCTTCACCTGACACCGAATATGATTATGCACGCCGCCACGAGCCCGTATCGATGTATCGTCGGACGGCTCCCTGGGTTCGTCGGATATGGATAGCGATCCAGTTCTGACCGCCACCTCCCCTCACCCTGCGGACGACGCCGAGGTATTGTCTCAAGAGGCACCGGGTCGAGGGGGGACAGTCCTGGAGGCGCCTCAAGGCGGCCTTGTGAACTCCGGGAGCAGAGGGGACAGGGCCCCTGAGGGCTCCGAGTTCGGCCCTCAGCCAAACACCGCGCTGGAACCTGCAGTGGTTCCGGACTCGGGCAGGCGGCCTCCTTCCAAGAGGGGCAAAACGCCTGTATGGATGACCTCTGTCCATCAAGAGGCGCCGGACAATCTGCTGGAAGCGCTTCGCAGCGCTTCCATCGACGAGGAGCACCACACTATTATGAGTGCGGTGATCCAGAAGGTTCAGTCCACCAAGAGCGGATTGACTGAAGCCTGTGCCAGCCTTCTAATAGGCTTTGAGGTAAGTGTTTAAAATATAGGAAAAATATTACCGCATAGACAGTAGCCCCTGATGCTCTGTTCGGTGTTCATAAAGAAAAGCCGAACAGAGGATCAAACAATATCGCGGGAGTCTAATATAAGTATGTCAATATGCATATGGAGGCTTCGCAGCTGGGGTCCACCGCACTGACTGCGGAGGTCGCCGTACAGAAGAAGGACCTTAAAGGGTCCCAGGACGAGCTCGGCCTTGCCAAGAGGCAGCTCGAGGAGAACAAAGGTAAGTAGTACCTAGTCTATGGAGTTGTATAAAAAGAATGCGATTGCAAAATGACATGATCATCATAAATTTGCCAGGGGCCACAGCCAAAGTGGCGACCCTAAAGCAAGCGTTGTCCGAGGCCGAAGATAAAGTGGCCAAGGAGCGCACCGAGCGAGAAAGGCAAGAGGCTCGGGTGGACGAGGTGCAACAAGAGCTCCAGGCTCTCGTGACGAAGCACGAGGCATTGGAGCTTGACTCGAAGACGCGAGAATCTGAGCTTGCCATGGCCCTCGAGAGAGAAAAAGTGCCAAGGACGAAGCCCAAAAGGCCCTCCTGGAGATCGATGCAATGAAGAAGATAGCGGTGGGTAAGGCATTATATATGCAAAGCAAGCTTGTAAAAGTAAATTACCGATTACTTACCCGAATCCGGAGCTCTCCACGAGCATTCGCAGATTTGCCCCGCAGCGTGTCGGATGCCGCGAAGTTTTACTGGGCCGAGGATGGAAGCTTGACGGAGAAGTTGTTCTGGGCCCAGTATACTGGGACCGAACACCCAGTGTTTGTGAGCGACCAGCTAAAACAGTTGGTCGAGCTGCTCAAGGCGGCCGAACAGGCCATGAAGGGCTTTATAGTCCGGTTGTGGCCTGGCGATGCCCTTCCGAACAGCTACTTCGGCCTGGTGAGGCGGCTTGTGGATGCCTGCCCGCGGCTGGAGGTCGTCAAGCGATCCGTCTGCATCGAAGGTGCACGCCGAGCTTTCGCCCGTGTGAAGTTGCAGTGGGTCAAGCTAGACGCTGTGAAGCTGATCAAGGAAGGGCCGCCGGAGGGCAAGCAGCATCGCCACCCCGAGATGTACTACACGTGTGTTCTGAAGGGTACCCGTCTCATAGCGGACGAGTGCATGAAAGATGTAATATTTGAGTGAAACTTGCTCATGTGATCCTGTATGATGAAAACTTGTTTCATATGCACTATGCAATGCTTGTTTGAATTTAAAATATTACCTTCTGTTTGGCTATTTATCCAATCTGAGAGATGGCTAGTCCTCGGTTTCTGCCCCCATGCCACGAGTGCTGGGGTGTTCGGGATAAACCTGAGCACTCTTGTTTCCATTTTTGGGTCCTTCGAGGGAGGCGCTCAGCACAACGAACAAGGCAACCGGACAAATAATGCTTTATCACTCTCACTTAGCCATAGAATTGTATAATTTTAAATTTCGGCGAAGCCCCTGGTATTCGGAAGGCCGAATTCGGGGCGCGATACACGCCTTTAAGCCGGGCAGGGCCAGCCCCTCGCTCTAAGGGGCATAAGTCTTTAGGGACTCGAAACCTCGCCGAACAGCGACCAACAAACAGTCAGTTTTAGCTTTCTCTACTGAGGTGCTCCGCCCAGCAGAACCGGGGCACAATCGCAGTAGTTCTCCGAGCGCTACCTTAGCCGATAGAGCGGAATGTAAGGTACCAAAACATAGGAGCCGGGAAAAACCCAACATTTGACCAAAGACATGATTCGGAGCTGATGCATATAATGCTATAAGCTCGGGGTGCTGCACTTGTGAAAGTGTTCGGACTTTTCACACCATATTGTGGGGTACGTAAGCCCCTGGTCTATTGGCCGTACCAAAGTGTACGGTTGCAAGGCGTCATTAATGAACACACACACATATATATATATATATAACAAGAATGCAATAATAGTCGTAATGTTATGCATTGTTTATTCAAAAAGGTGCGTTAAAGCAGAATGATACAGATAGTGCGATAAGCAAAAAGTAGGACTATGTCCCTTCCAAGGGCAAGCTGAGTAATAGTATTAAAGCAAGTATTTCGCTCGTTATCGTAATCCACCTGGGAATTCCATAGCTTTCCGCCTCCTTGGTTGCTGCATCATGTGTTCGGCAATCATGCTGCCGGACAGGGTTTCCTGAGATTAAGGTCCTGAAGAAGATAAAAAATAACAAAGCGGGAAGCCCCTAGTGCGGTTTAAGCCGCGTCTTGGGGCGTGCCGCAGTTGTGCCCCCCTCCCCACCTATGCCCATGGTATTTTTAGTGCGTAATTATGTACGCGTGGCACGAGTTTCGCCGTTTGGCTGGGACTGGGGTGGGGGCCGCATTGCTACGCGATCTCAGATCGTGCCAGGTGGTTTGGTTGACGACTAATCGGAGCGTGCTTGAAGGTATCCGGGTCTTGAAACGCCGAACTGGTGGACTGCCTTGAAAGGCTGCTTTGCGCATCTCCTACGAGGGCCGCAATGTGCTCCTCCGTTCGGACAGAGCGCTCTGTGTTTCCATTGACTATAATAACCCCACGAGGTCTTGGCATCTTGAGCTTGAGGTATGCATAATGCGGTACCACATTGAATCTCGCAAATGCGGTTCGCCCGAGCAGCGCGTGATAACCACTGCGGAACGGGACTATATCGAAGATTAACTCTTTGTTTCGGAAGTTATCCGGGGATTCGAAGACCACTTCCATTGTAATTGAGCCTGTGCAATGGGCCTCTACGCCTGGAATAACGCCTTTAAAGGTCGTTTTTGTGGGTTTGACCCTTGAGGGTCTATACCCATTTTGTGCACTATGTCCTGATAAAGCAGGTTCAGGCTGCTGCCGCCATCCATAAGGACTCGAGTGAGGTGAAATGCGTCAATGATTGGGTCTAGAACCAGTGCGGCGAATCCGCCATGACGGATACTAGTGGGGTGGTCCCTGCGATCGAAAGTGATCGGATAGGACGACCATGGGTTGAACTTTGGGGCGACTAGTTCCAACGCATATATGTCCCTGAGCGCACGCTTCCGCTTCCTCTTGGGGGTGTGGGTTGCGTATATCATGTGCACCGTCCGCACTTGTGGGGGAAACCTCTTTTGTCCTCTAGTGTGTGGCTACCGGGGCTCCTCCTCGTCATCGCTATTTGGCCCCTTATCCTTGTTTTCGGCAATTAACTTGCCAGCCTGCTTGAACACCCAACAATCCCTGTTGGTGTAATTGGCTGGCTTGTCTGGGATGCCGTGTATTTGACACGAGCGATCGAGGATACGGTCCAAACTGGATGGGCCCGGCATACTTTCTTTTAATGGCTTTTTCTGCTGACCGGGTTTAGAGCCTTTGAATCCGGCATTGACTGCCGCATCCTCAGTATTATCACTGTTAATGCGGCGCTTATGTTTGTTGCGATGTGACCTGCTATTGCCGTCCTTGGTATCCGAAGTACCATGGTTCTTTGACATATTGTTACTGCGAGCCAGCCAGCTGTCTTCTCCCGCACAAAAGCGGGTCATGAGTGTCGTGAGGGCTGCCATGGATTTCAGCTTTTCCTGACCAAGGTGCCGGGCTAGCCACTCGTCGTGGATGTTGTGTGTTGAAAGCTGCTAGGGCCTTTGCATCCGGATAGTCGACGATTTGATTTCTATTTGTTAGGAATCGAGTCCAGAATTGCCTGGCCAATTCTTCTCGCTGCTGAATTATGTGGCTCATGTCATCGGCGTTTGGTGGTCGCACATAAGTGCCCTGAAAGTTGTCGAGGAATGCGGCTTCCAGATCTTCCCAACAGCTAATGGACTCTACTGGCAAACTGTTAAGCCAATGTCGCGCTGGTCCTTTGAGATTTAGTGGGAGGTATTTGATGGCGTGTAAGTCATCATCGCGGGCCATGTGGATGTGGAGGAGGAAATCCTCGATCCATACCGCAGGATCTGTTGTGCCGTCGTATGATTCAATATTTATAGGTTTGAAACCTTCTAGGATTTGATGATCCATTACTTCATCTATGAAGCATAAGGGGTGTGCGGCGCCTCTGTATTGGGCTATATCGCGATGCAGCTTGAATGGGTCTTGCCCGCTATGTTCGTCCCAGCCGGATTTACTTTTACTGTATCCGGCGTGACGTTTATGTCAGGACCCCGACTCGATGTCACATCGATCTAGCCGGTAACACCTCATATCACTTTGCGGCCTCACGCACGGTATCCCCACGGGTGTCGCCTTACCTTTGCCCGGGACCGTTTGCGCATTTTGGCTCACGTATATGATAGTGTCGCTAGCATCCATATGATAAAGAGCCCGGGCTGACATGACTAGTCATAAACCCAAAGTGGCACAGACTTACAGGGACAGGCATCCATGACCCAGCTTCGAACATGTCGGTCATCAGCAAGTGGGTCCGGGCTGTAGCACTGGGCTAACAGGACTCCGGTAAACCGGGCTGTAGCGGGCTAACAGGACTCCGGTACTCAAAGCGTGACATTTCCCCGAAGGGACAGACACAGGAACGAAGAAGGACACATGCCGGCCAGCCTAAGTGTTCCAGAGCAGTAGCAAGCTACCATGGCTCAGCGGTAACACTAGGAGACATTTCCCGGTAAGAGAGGCTACTAAAGATAAACAACTAGATAGTCAGATCCCACACATACCAAGCATTTCAATCATACACACAATATGCTCGATATGTGCAAATACAACGAAGCATCACAACATGACCCTACGACACAAGTACTTTATTTAAGGCTCAGGGAGCCATACATAGCATACACAAAGATACGGGTCTCACGACCCAACATACAAGTCATACAGTCATACAAACCAGCAGCGGAGGTAACTTGTCTGAGTACAGACAACTAGTAAAATAAAGGAGGCTTGGAAAGCCTAGCTATACTACGTGGTCCTTCACAAGCTCAGGGTCACCACCTGGGTCTTTAGCCTACTCGTTGATGTCAACGTCTACAAAGAACCCATCAGAAGGGGTTGCAGCGTCTTCTGTAAAAAATGTAGATTATAGCAACATGAGTACAAAGGTACTCAGCAAGACTTACATCAGATCCTACATACATGCTTAGTATCAAGAAGGGTTGGTGGAGTTATTGCAGCAAGCCAGCTTTGACTCTTGGCTAGACTATCCTACGATACTCCAACTTGAAATGGTTTTGCGCACACGAGTCCACTACTCACCACTTCAATACACCACCGAGGATCCACCTCCGTCTTCCTACGGAAGAGCCATCCTCGGCACTCACTCTTATCTTGAGGCTTTTAGTAGTTTCCATTTACTTGTCTATGAACTGTATAGGCAACCAAGTAGTCCTTTACCGCGGACGCGGCTATTCGAATAGATCATGTTAACCCTGCAGGGGTGTACTTCTTCATACATGTTTCCACCACTTAGCGTCTGCACACGACATGTGCTCGGCAGACTTCAAGCGAAAGCCGACGTGGGTGTAGACCACGACCTACCTAAACACTTAAGCCTCTAGTCCAGGTTTATCGCCTATTCAGGTTCCATCCGCAGGGAGTCCGGCCGAGGTTTCCCATACGGCCCTGAACGATGTGAACAGGGTTCCCGAGATACCTAACGGGTATTCGGTACACCGTGCCACGTACCTACCGCATCACAGCCCACCCCTACGGTCAGCGCTGTCCACGGCCTCCAGTAGGCTACAAACACCAGAAACTACTTGCAACTCCTGGACGGAGAACTAGGGTGAATAAGAAGTCGAGAGGGTCCATTGGTTTCGGGCCCAATGCATGGTAGTAGCTGATTCTTAAATCACACATACAGATCTCAGTGCTTAAGGTCGGCTTCAATGAAACAACCCACCATGTACTCCTACATGGCCTCTCATCGATACCTTTACCAATTCGTGTTCACCACACCACTCTCATTACCGACATAATCATTTCACTCTAGCCCATCACCCAGATGAACCAGACCTGACACGACTCTAAGCATAGCAGGCTTAGCAAGGTAGGAACAACACATACATATGGCTCAATCAACTCCTACACATGCTAGTGGGTTTCATCTAGTTACTGTGGCAATGACAGGTCATGCAGAGGAAATGGGTTCAACTACCGTAACACACAGCAGTTTGAATCGCGTTGTCTTAATGCAGTAAAAGAGAGCAGGAGCGAGAACATGGGATTGTATCGATATGATCAGATGGTTGGTTGCTTGCCTGATGGTTCGTTGCACGGATACGGTTCTTCGTTAGGGTAATCACGGTACTCCTCGGGGACAGATCCTGTCGCAAAGGACATCGATACACAAACATCACCAAACAATATGCAACAATATGATGCATGCATGAAACATGGCAATATGAGTGTGTTGGGCTAATGCAACTAAAACCAGAAGGGTTTGAACAAATTTGAATCAAGGATTCAAATTTCAAATTCAAATATGGCCTTTTAAAGTGCCTTTTCTTGTTCTGATTAAAACATCAACTTAACTTGTTTGATCATGCATGGAAATGGTACAGATGGATAGATTGGATTTTTCTGATCATTTTTCATATATAATTTGTCCAATTTGGAGTTACAGAATAAAAGTTATGAATTTTTGAAGTTTAATTAATATTCTGGAATTTCCTGATTTAATTCAACGCTGTCAGGACCCCGACTCGATGTCACATCGATCTAGCCGGTAACACTTCATATCACTTTGCGGCCTCACGCACGGTATTCCCACGGGTGTCGCCTTACCTTTGCCCGGGACCGTTTGCGCCTTTTGGCTCACGTATATGATAGTGTCGCTAGCATCCATATGATAAAGAGCCCAGGCTGACATGACTAGTTGTAAACCCAAAGTGGCACAGACTTACAGGGACAGGCATCCATGACCCAGCTTCGAACGTGTCGGTCATCAGCAAGTGGGTCCGGGCTGTAGCACTGGGCTAGCAGGACTCCGGTAAACCGGGCTGTAGCGGGCTAACAGGACTCCGGTACTCAAAGCGTGACATTTCCCCGAAGGGACAGACACAGGAACGAAGAAGGACACATGCCGGCCAGCCTAAGTGTTCCAGAGCAGTAGCAAGCTACCATGGCTCAGCGGTAACACTAGGAGACATTTCCCGGTAAGAGAGGCTACTAAAGATAAACAACTAGATAGTCAGATCCCACACATACCAAGCATTTCAATCATACACACAATATGCTCGATATGTGTAAATACAACGAAGCATCACAACATGACTCTATGACACAAGTACTTTATCTAAGGCTCAGGGAGCCATACATAATACACACACAAAGTTACGGGTCTCACGACCCAACATACAAGTTATACAATCATACAAGCCAACAGCGGAAGTAACTTGTCTGAGTACAGACAACTAGTAAAATAAAAGAGGCTTGGAAAGCCTGGCTATACTATGTGGTCCTTCACAAGCTCAGGGTCACCACCTGGGTCTTTAGCCTACTCGTTGATGTCAACGTCTACATAGAACCCATCAGAAGGGGTTGCAGCGTCTTCTGTAAAAATTTAGATTATAGCAACATGAGTACAAAGGTACTCAGCAAGACTTACATCAGATCCTACATACATGCATAGTATCAAAAGGGGTTGGTGGAGTTATTGCAGCAAGCCAGCTTTGACTCTTGGCTAGACTATCCTACGATACTCCATCTTGAAATAGTTTTGCGCACACGAGTCCACTATTCACCACTTCAATACACTACCGAGGATCCACCTCCATCTTCCTACGGAAGAGCCATCCTCGGCACTCACACTTATCTTGAGGCTTTTATCAGTTTCCATTTACTTGTCTATGAACTGTATAGGCAACCAAGTAGTCCTTTACCGCGGACGCGGCTATTCGAATAGATCATGTTAACCCTGCAGGGGTGTACTTCTTCATACATGTTTCCACCACTTAGCGTCTGCACACGACATGTGCTCGGCAGACTTCAAGCGAAAGCCGACGTGGGTGTAGACCACGACCTACCTAAACACTTAAGCCTCTAGTCCAGGTTTATCGCCTATTCAGGTTCCATCCGCAGGGAGTCCGGCCGAGGTTTCCCATACGGCCCCGAACGATGTGAACAGGGTTCCCGAGATACCTAACGGGTATTCGGTACACCGTGCCACGTACCTACCGCATCACAGCCCACCCCTACGGTCAGCGCTGTCCACGGCCTCCAGTAGGCTACAAACACCAGAAACTACTTGCAACTCCTGGACAGAGAGCTAGGGTGAATAAGAAGTCGAGCGGGGTCATATTTCAGGGCCCAATGCATGGTAGTAGCTGTATCTTAAATCACACATACAGATCTCAGTGCTTAAGGTCGGCTTGAATGAAACAACCCACCATGTACTCCTACATGGCCTCTCATCGATACCTTTACCAAATCGTGTTCACCACACCACTCTCATTACCGACATAATCATTTCACTCTAGCCATCACCCAGATGAACCAGACCTGACACGACTCTAAGCATAGCAGGCATAGCAAGGTAGGAACAACACATACATATGGCTCAATCAACTCCTACACATGCTAGTGGGTTTCATCTAGTTACTGTGGCAATGACAGGTCATGCAGAGGAAATGGGTTCAACTACCGTAGCACACAGCAGTTTGAAACGCGTTGTCTTAATGCAGTAAAAGAGAGCAGGAGCGAGAACATGGGATTGTATCGATATGATCAAATGGTTGGTTGCTTGCCTGATGGTTCGATGCACTCATACGGTTCTTCGTTAGGGTAATCACGGTACTCCTCGGAGGCAGAACCTGTTGCAAAGGACACCAATACACAACCATCACCAAACAATGTGCAACAATATGATGCATGCATGAAACATGGCAATATGAGTGTGTTGGGCTAATGCAACTAAAACCAGAAGGGTTTGAACAAATTTGAATCAAGGATTCAAATTTCAAATTCAAATATGGCCTTTTAAAGTGCTTTTCCTTGTTCTGCTTGAAACATCAATTTAACTTGTTTGATCATGCATGAAAATAGTACAGATGGATAGACTGGATTTTTCTGATCATTTTTCATATATAATTTGTCCAATTTGGAGTTACAGAATAAAAGTTATGAATTTTTGAAGTTTAAATAATATTCTGGAATTTCCTGATTTAAATTAAATCCAGAAATATAATTATTGCGCCAGCATGACGTCAGCATGACGTCAGTGGTCAACTGCGGCTGGCTGGAGTCAAACCTGACGTGTGGGGCCCACACGTCAGTGACAGGGGGTTTAAACAGGGTTAAATTAATCCTAATTACTAATTAGTGGCGCTGGGGCCCACTAGTCAGTGTCAGGGGGTTAACTAACAGTGGTTAGCGCTAATCCTAATTAGCTACAGGGCTGGCCCCACCTGTCAGGGACTCAGGGGGGGTTCCTGCCGTGGTCAAAGTGGGTCAAACCCACCGGCGACGTGACGGCGATGCAGGGCTTCCGGAGGCCCGTGGAGCGGTGGGGAGGAAGAGGGGGTTGTGGCGGAGCTTCTGAGCTAGTCGGGGGAGCGAGGGGTGGCCGGAGACGGCTGCTAAGGCGAACGGCGGCGACGGTGGTGTTCGGCCGTGAGAGAGAGAGCGAGGGAGAGGAGGGAAGAGCCGAGGGCGAGTGAGAGAGAACAGGGGGGGGAGGCGTGGCGTCGTCCAGGGCATCGAGGCGAGGAGGGGAGGGCAGGCAGGCAGGGAGAGAGGTGGCGTGGCGCGGTGGCGGGCGCGCGCGCCGGCCACACTCCCCTCCCTCTGTCGGGACGAAGACGACAGAGGAGGGAGACGGGCTGGGCCGCCTGCTGGCTGGGCCGGCCAGCTGGATGGGCTGCACAGGGAGGAGCCCAGGTAAGCTTCTCCCTTTTATTTTTTTCTGTTTTCTAATTTCTGACATTTGTTTTGATTTAAATAATATATTAAATCATTTATTTAACTTATGCCAATTTTTGCAGGGGCTAGATATATTATTCCAGAGCTCCTTTATAATTGGCATAATATTTGGACATATATTAATATATATAGAAATATATTTCCAATGCAAATATTTATGCATTAATTCCAAATGCCCAAAATAAATGTCCATGAGCCACTAAAAATATTGGTTTGATTTTTATCTCTGTCCAATATTTTCAGAGAGCAACATGAGCATTTTCTTGGACCCTTTTGGAGAAATTTTTATTTGGGTCATTTTCAAAATGATTCTGAGGGTTTCACAGATCCCTATTTCAAGTTTCTGATGAAAGAGTAAACATGATGCAACACTCTAATGCATGACTAGCTAGGGTGTGACAACTCACCCCCACTCAAAAGAATCTCGTCCCGAGATTTGGGTTCCTCCAGGAAGAAGGCGGGGTACTCAAGTCGAAGACGATCCTCCCTTTCCCAGGTTGCTTCATCCTCAGAATGGTGCGACCATTGTACTTTGAGGAACTTGATGTTCTGACGTCGGGTGATACGTTCGGCCTGATCGAGGATACGAACGGGGTACTCTCGATATGTAAGATTATCTTGGAGATCAAGCGTTTCGTGGTCCACTTCACGGATAGGATCCGAGAAGCAACGCCTGAGTTGAGAAACGTGGAAGACATCGTGGACTCTGGAGAGATGCGGAGGTAGTTCCAGCTGGTAGGCAACTTCCCCTCGTTTGGCAAGAATGCGAAAAGGTCCAATGTAACGAGGAGCCAATTTGCCTTTGATACCGAAACGATGGGTTCCCTTCAGAGGGGTGACCCAAAGATATGCCTTCTCGTCAACCTCGAAAGTCATAGCCTTATGTTTTCGGTCATATTGACTCTTTTGACGAGATTGGGCTGTTTTCAACTTTTCACGAACGATGCGAACTTGTTCTTCTGCTTCCTGAATCATGTCCGGGCCAAAGAATTGTCTTTCCCCGGTCTCTGACCAGTTAAGGGGTGTTCGACACCGTCGTCCATAGAGAACTTCAAAAGGGGCTTTACCCAAGCTAGATTGATAGCTGTTGTTGTAAGCGAATTCGGCAAATGGAAGGCACTTCTCCCAGTCCATTCCGAATGAGATAACAGAGGCTCGAAGCATGTCTTCTAGAATTTGGTTGACGCGTTCCACTTGACCACTCGACTGAGGGTGGAAGGCGGTGCTAAAGGAGAGACGAGTTCCCATAGCATTTTGGAAACTTTCCCAAAATCGAGAGGTGAAAAGACTTCCTCGATCCGAGTTAATTTCCAAAGGAACACCATGAAGGGACACTATTCGGGAGATGTATAAGTCTGCCAGCTGACTAGCGGTTATACTCTCTCGAACAGGTAGGAAATGGGCTACTTTGGAAAGACGATCGACCACGACGAAAATAGCATTATTCCCTCTCTTGGTCCTGGGAAAACCGGTAATGAAATCCATACCAATTTTATCCCATTTCCATTCAGGAATAGCTAAGGGTTGAAGGGTGCCAGCAGGCCGTTGGTGCTCTGCTTTTACACGACGACAGACGTCGCAATTTGCAATATACTGAGCAATTTCTCTCTTCATCCTAGTCCACCAGAACCTCTGGCGTAGGTCCTGATACATCTTAGTACTACCGGGATGAATGGTGAGAGGGGATTCATGAGCCTCCTTAAGGATCAACTGCCGTAGATGCTGGTTCTTGGGAACCACTAGACGGTTCTCAAAGTACACAACACCATGATCATTTGTGGAGAAACAACTAGCACCTCCGCTAGCAATGTTCTCCTTGATCTTAGCTATTCCCTTATCTCACTTCTGGGCAGCAATGATTTGATCCGTAAGAGTAGGTTTCGCCACCAAGGTGGAAAGAAATCCTTGAGGAACAATGTGAAGGTTAAGCTTCCGAAATTCCTCATGGAGAAGCGGTTGACTTTGTTGTAACATCAGATTGTTACAATAAGATTTACGACTTAGCGCATCAGCCATGACGTTGGCTTTCCCTGGGGTGTAGGTTATTCCTAAGTCGAAGTCTGTGATCAATTCAACCCAACGTCTTTGCCTGAGGTTCAGATCCGGTTGGGTGAAGATGTACTTCAAACTTTGGTGATCAGTGAATATTTCGCAACGATTACCGAGGAGGTAATGTCGCCAGGTTTTAAGTGCATAGACTACAGCTGCAAGCTCTAGATCATGAGTAGGATAATTCTCCTCATGTGGGTGCAATTGCCGTGAAGCGTAGGCAATTACGTGTCGATCTTGCATGAGAATGCAACCTAGTCCTTGTCGCGAGGCGTCGCAGTAGATAACAAAATCCTTGGAGAAGTCTGGCGGTACCAGTACGGGAGCAGAAGTCAGGCGTCTTTTCAGTTCCTGAAAGCTGTGCTCACATTGTGGAGTCCACTCGAACTTCTTATCTTTCTTGAGGAGTTCGGTTAGAGGTTTGGCAACCTTGGAGAAGTTCTCGACAAAGCGACAACAATAGCTCGCTAAGCCTAGAAAACTCCGAACTTGCTTGACCGATTCAGGTGGAGTCCAGTTAAGGACGGCTTGAACTCGCTCAGGGTTGACAGCAATACCTTTACCAGATATTACATGACCCAGATAGGTCACTTCTGGCAACCAGAATTCACATTTAGAAAATTTGGCATAAAGGCGATGCTCTCGAAGTTTCTTCAACACTAGCCTTAAATGTTCGGCATGTTCTTCCTCGTTCTTGGAGTAGATGAGTATATCATTGAGATAAACTACGACGAATTTATCCAAATACTCCATGAAGATTGAGTTCATTAACCGAGAAAAGGTGGCTGGAGCGTTGGTTAATCCGAAGGACATGACGGTGTACTCGTATTGGCCATAACGAGTAACAAAGGCCGTTTTAGGAATGTCCCCGTTTCTGATTTTGATTTGATGGTAGCCCAACCTCAAATCCATCTTGGAGAAGACTGAGGATCCAGCGAGCTGATCATAAAGGTCGTTGATCCTAGGGAGCGGATATTTGTTCTTGATTGTGACCAAATTGACAGGTCGGTAATCTACAACCATCCGGTCCGTACCATCCTTCTTCTTGAGGAATAGGACGGGGCAAGCCCACGGAGATGAACTAGGTCGGATGAAACCCTTTTTCAAGGACTCATCGAGTTGTTTCTTAAGCTCGGCTAGTTCTAGGGGTGCCATCTTATAGGGTCTTCTAGCAATCGGAACGGTTCCCGGAATGAGGTCTATTACAAACTCAACATCCCTGTCAGGTGGAACACCTGGCAATTCTTCTGGGAAGACATCCGGGAAGTCACGGACTACCGGAACATCCTCAAGGTCTGGCAAAGGGCTGGCGTTAAGAGAATATAATTGTCGCTTAGCTATTCGGGTCAAGACATTGACTATCTTCCCCGAAGGATGGGTGAGTTGAACAGTCCTAGAGAAGCAATCAATTTTGGCTTGATGAGCTGACATCCAGTCCATACCCAGAATGATATTGATATCTGAAAATTTAAGGGCTATCAAAGAGGCAAGGAAAACAAGTCTGTCGACTTGGATTTCATTTCCATGGCTTACTCTAGAAGTTTGCCATTTGGATCCCGGAGTTTGAATTACCATAGAGGTTGGCATATCACCGAATGCGACGTTATGCAAGCGAGCATAGTTTTCAGATATAAAAGAATGAGAGGCTCCTGTATCGAAAAGAACAGATGCCGGGTGGCAGTTAACAAGAAGCGTACCGAGAACGACGTTGGGATCCTCTTGAGCTTCTTCGGCAGAGATACAGTTGACATGGCCACGTGTAGCGGTGACCGGCTTGGCGTGGAATACTTTTCCTGTCGGCTTGCCACGGCCAACAGCTTTAGCAGACTGGTTGGGGTTGGTCTGGGGACACTCACGCATATAGTGGCCAGATTCCCCACACTTGAAACAAGTCACGGAACTGGTACGTGGAGGAGCATTGTTAGTTGGACCCCCATAGGGCTTGGCCGGTGCAGACTGCTGAACGGGGCAAGGCACCTGGAAGGATGGCCTCGGTGTGAACCTGGGTGGCAGGGCGGTGTTGGGTACCCACACGCGGCGCTTCTAAGGACCAGCACCGGATGAGGAACCCATATCACGGCCATGCTTGCGTGTTGCGTCATAGTCAGTCTGACCAGTTTCAGCACTGATGGCTTTGTTGACAAGTTTCTGAAAAGATTTGCACTCATGCAGACGGAGGTCACGGCGAAGCTCAGGACTAAGGCCCTTACGGAACCTTGCTTGCTTCTTGGCGTCAGTAGAAACTTCCTCGGTTGCATATCGTGCGAGATTACCAAACTCCCTACTGTAAACATCCACAGAAAGTCGGCCTTGGGTGAAACTGCAAAATTCTTCACGTTTGCGGTCCATGAGACCCTCCGGAATATGATGCTCACGGAAAGCCTCGCTGAACTCAGCCCAAGTAGTGACATGGCCTGCCGGGCGCATAGCTCCATAATTCTCCCACCATAGACTGGCGGGGCCTTCAAGATGATATGCAGCAAAGGTGACCTTGTCAGCCTCCGCTACTAGCGTGGAACGCAGTTTGTGAGAGATACTGCGAAGCCAGTCATCAGCGTCAAGAGGCTCGACGGAGTGGTGGAACGTGGGTGGATGTAATTTGATAAAATCACTGAGTGACACCACGTTAGTCCTCTGATGGTGTGCCATGTTCTGTTCAATACGCTCCAACAAACGGTTGGTCTCCCGCTTGTTTCTCTCAGCTTCCATCATAACCTCGGCTAGTGAAGGAGGATGAGGCAGATTTTCATTCCTGCCTTCACTGCCTTCGGCCTGCTCTTGAGAAGCAGGGTTAGCGCGCGTGTTGACCATCCTAGGTACCAAGACAATGATTTAGTCAGAATGATAAAATTCCGACATAGGATACAGAACGTAAGGAATAACTCGAAATGCAAGATGATCATCCGTATGACATGGTAAAAACAGAAACTGCTTCTTTTATTCCATCGTCATACACACCATACAGGGTTTAGTACAAGACCAAACAAAGTACTGTTATGGTGAGAAAAGGATTACATCTCATCGGAGGCATTCCAAGCTCCTATACATTATTTTTCTACACCTCCAGAAAGAGTACAAACTAGGTCATATCCCACGAGTCACGCGGGACGATAGACGACACAGCTAGTGCGAACTAGTGATACTACCACTAACTCAGACCGATCCGTAGTAGTCCTCGTAAAAGTCACCTCCATAGCCTGGAAGCTCAACATGATCATCCGGAAACAGACGATCTCGCGGAGCTTGTGGACCATAGGGGCTAGGATGAGGCCTTGGACCAACAGACGGTGGCCTGCGGGGACCGCGAGGTGGGGTGATGCCTCCTACATCACGCCAAACCATCACGTCTGGCAGAGCAGATCTCACAGGATAGAGATCGCGCATATCCGAACATCCAGCTTGCACCGCCGGTGCGAACCGAGTCAATGTGGCCCAGTGGTCAGCACGGGTATTGAAGAGCTCTAACCTCAAGGCCCGATTTTCACGGTCCTTATCCTCGAGCATCTCAGCAGTGGTGCGAGTCCGTGAATCCTCCTGAGTGGGGTCAGCATAAATAGCCTGGAGATACCCTTGTGCTCCCGGAAGTGATCCTGGCATATACCGGAAATCAGAGTCCCGAAATATACCAGATCTGACTCGCATAATGGTCATCATAGAATAGGCGGCGTCCTGCACAGCCATCTCAATAGTAACCCTGAGTCCATAGGAGCAGTGAAGAGGCTCGGTGGATCCAGGATAAGATGGAAATATCCTGACAGTGCAGAGATACTGGTTTTGATTAAAGTCTCGGAATTGCTCTTCGACCGTGTACTCAGGATACCAGCGGTATCCAGCCTCAGTCATTACCCTGACCAACTTGGCAGTATGGCCGGGTACATCTAGGCATCGAGTCAGGCGAACCACTTGATTGAGGTCGCGAGTGGCCATCTGAAAGCACAATCATAATGCAAAGGCATTAGAATTTCTAGCAAAATTTCGGTAGCATAACAGCTGTAAATGCTCAAGAAGGATTTTGAGACATTTGACAAAGGATTTCGTACGCACTCAACATCATCATATCAAAGTTCTGAATCCATTCTAACAACATAATGTGGTAGTAGAACTGAACTAGGCTTGTATCCATCAGACTTATAAGGTACTACTGATTAGTAACACGTGATCCTGATAGAGAGAATAGATCCTAATTCCTTAACCCCCGGTGGAAGAATGGACTGACTCAGATCAGAATGTCATAAGATAAAGGAGTAAAAAGAGCCTTACGTTCCAACCCACAAACAATTCCCCTACATATAACTAAAGAATTTCTAGACTCAACATCGACCAGTTTGGCTTGGAGAACCTACAGGCAGTCCGGCTCTGATGCCAACGCTGTCAGGACCCCGACTCGATGTCACATCAATCTAGCCGGTAACACCTCATATCACTTTGCGGCCTCACGCACAGTATCCCCACGGGTGTCGCCTTACCTTTGCCCGGGACCGTTTGCGCATTTTGGCTCACGTATATGATAGTGTCGCTAGCATCCATATGATAAAGAGCCCGGGCTGACATGACTAGTCGTAAACCCAAAGTGGCACAGACTTACAGGGACAGGCATCCATGACCCAGCTTCGAACGTGTCGGTCATCAGCAAGTGGGTCCGGGCTGTAGCACTGGGCTAACAGGACTCCGGTAAACCGGGCTGTAGCGGGCTAACAGGACTCCGGTACTCAAAGCGTGACATTTCCCCGAAGGGACAGACACAGGAACGAAGAAGGACACATGCCGGCCAGCCTAAGTGTTCCAGAGCAGTAGCAAGCTACCATGGCTCAGCGGTAACACTAGGAGACATTTCCCGGTAAGAGAGGCTACTAAAGATAAACAACTAGATAGTCAGATCCCACACATACCAAGCATTTCAATCATACACACAATATGCTCGATATGTGCAAATACAACGAAGCATCACAACATGACTCTACGACACAAGTAATTTATTCAATAGGCTCCGAGGAGCGAGATATTACAAACAGGGGTCTCATGACCCAACAATCAGAGCATACAAGTCAAAGCACAAGCGGAAGCTATCATGTCTGAGTACAGACATCTATAAATGAAAAGGGCTGAGAAGCCTGACTATTTATCAGATCCTGCCGAGGGCACAAGATCGTAGCTGAGGTAACAAGCTAAACGTCGAAGTCCACGCGGAACTACTAGTGAGACTGAAGTCTCTCTGCACAAAACATAAAATAGGCAAACGTGAGTACAAATGTACCCAGCAAGACTTACATCAGAACTAACTACATATGCATCATTATCAACAAAGGGGTGGTGGGGTTTAACTGCAGCAAGCCAGCTTTGACTCGGTGGCTATCCTAAACTACGACTGCGAGTAACTCTTTTGAGGTGGCGCACACGAGTCCACATATTCACCATATCAATACACCACTATGGATCCGCTCCCGTCTCCCTACGAGAACGCCATCCATAGCACTCACGCTTATCTTGCGTATTTTAGAGTATCCACTTTCACTTGTCTATGAACTGATATAAGCAACCCAGAAGTCCTTTTCCGCGGACACGGCTATTCGAATAGATGATGTTAACCCTGCAGGGGTATACTTCTTCACACACGCTCTCACCACTTACCGCCGTTGTTGTCTAGCTTAACCAACTAGCTCCGGGATATCCATCACAGATTCTTGGAGAAAGGGTGGTTCACAAGAACCCGACTTGATCACGAGCTCAACATAGCAGTCAGGTGACAACCTGGTAATACTTCCAAGAAGATATTCGGAAAATCACGAACCACCGGTATGTTACTAAGCTTGAGAACAATCTCGCTTTTGAGGGCAAGACGATATGATCAAATGAGTGAGGACTTGACAAGATCCTAACTCATCAATCGAAGGGTGCACCGAAATAAGGACTAGGTAGCACGATCAGTCTTAGAAGGATGATTCAAAAACCAACACGCTAAGAATGAAATTATTGTCCCTTAACTACCAAGCAACGAGGTTGCTGGGAGTATTGATTTCACACATCACAATTCATTTGTCGGTATTCCGGTTGCATCAACACGATGGCCGAGGAATGACTAATGATGGTGAGAAGTATTACTACGTCAAAATTCATGAAAGTTGGTGCAGTTCTCATGACAATTCTGACATAAAGGGGGTAATACTCCAAGGTAGAACAGAACCAAAAGCTGGATTGGCATTTGATCTGCGGAATACAACTACTTTGACCCAATCCTAGATATGGATGAGGTACTGGAGTTTGTTTCTCCTATTCATTCTAAAATAGAATGGCTTGGCGGACCACAAGGGTAATAGGCATCGACGAACGAATGCACGCATACTCTTGACTATCAATTGATAGGCGAGGGTCGGAAACAACTAAGATGGGTCAACTCAAAAGAACATATGATTTTCTGAGTTGTGGATGCATGGATTAGCATGTCGAACGAAGTTCAACATATTTTTTCCGGATAACCCATGCAGAAAGGTAGAACTGGCAGAGCCACAATATATAATGGAGAACTCATCAAGAATAATCCTGTTGTGATATTTCAGTTCAACGAGGAACTTCTGCCATAAGTAGTTCATGGTATTTGGAAGAAGAAGATACCACGGACTTCAAGGACTATCGCAAAGGTTACTAATATCCTAAAGGCACTAGCAATTACTATCAACATGAAGTAGGTAGAGTGAATCTCGGGTTCAAGAACCCAGGAACAGAATACCTATTACTAAGTAGCATCACGGGATGCTTTCGAGAATGATGGCCAGAATCATCACACTGGGAACACAAATCATGGCTAAATTACTAGATGATCCCCTAAGACACCTAGGGTCATAATAATATCTCCAACATATATGTCAAGGTAACGGAGTACCTCAACTCACTGATTAGTGTGGTTAATCTGGCCCATGGGAACATTGAAACGGGAAGAAAGGATTTGCAATTGCATCAGACTACTTAGAAACCTGGGATGACTCGGATAGCATAACGGCTGTAAATGCTCAGAAAAGATTTGAGACATTCACAAAAATGGTGGCATAACCACTCAGAAGCACAATATCAAGGTTTCGAGATCAACAATTAACATACGGAAGTAGTAGGAACTGAACTGAGACTTAAATCCAACAATCTTATAAGTCCACTGATTAGTAACACGTGATCCTAATAGAAAGAAGAGATAGCCTAGTTCTTAATCCCCGTAGAAGAGAAGATGATGACTCAGATCAGAAGGCCATGAGGTATAAGGAGTAAAAAGAGCCTTACGTTCCATCCCACAATCAATTCCCCTACATATAACTAAAGAATTTCTAGACTCAACATCGACCAGTTTGGCTTGGTAATCCTACAGGCAGTCAAGCTCTGATACCAACGCTGTCAGGACCCCGACTCGATGTCACATCGATCTAGCCGGTAACACCTCATATCACTTTGCGGCCTCACGCACGGTATCCCCACGGGTGTCGCCTTACCTTTGCCCGGGACCGTTTGCGCCTTTTGGCTCACGTATATGATAGTGTCGCTAGCATCCATATGATAAGGAGCCCGGGCTGACATGGCTAGTCGTAAACCCAAAGTGGCACAGACCTACAGGGACAGGCATCCATGACCCAGCTTCGAACGTGTCGGTCATCAGCAAGTGGGTCCGGGCTGTAGCACTGGGCTAGCAGGACTCCGGTAAACCGGGCTGTAGCGGGCTAACAGGACTCCGGTACTCAATGCGTGACATTTCCCCGAAGGGACAGACACAGGAACGAAGAAGGACACATGCCGGCCAGCCTAAGTGTTCCAGAGCAGTAGCAAGCTACCATGGCTCAGCGGTAACACTAGGAGACATTTCCCGGTAAGAGAGGCTACTAAAGATAAACAACTAGATAGTCAGATCCCACACATACCAAGCATTTCAATCATACACACAATATGCTCGATATGTGCAAATACAACGAAGCATCACAACATGACTCTACGACACAAGTACTTTATTTAAGGCTCAGGGAGCCATACATAGCATACACAAAGATACGGGTCTCACGACCCAACATACAAGTCATACAGTCATACAAACCAGCAGCGGAGGTAACTTGTCTGAGTACAGACAACTAGTAAAATAAAGGAGGCTTGGAAAGCCTAGCTATACTACGTGGTCCTTCACAAGCTCAGGGTCACCACCTGGGTCTTTAGCCTACTCGTTGATGTCAACGTCTACAAAGAACCCATCAGAAGGGGTTGCAGCGTCTTCTGTAAAAAATGTAGATTATAGCAACATGAGTACAAAGGTACTCAGCAAGACTTACATCAGATCCTACATACATGCTTGGTATCAAGAAGGGTTGGTGGAGTTATTGCAGCAAGCCAGCTTTGACTCTTGGCTAGACTATCCTACGATACTCCAACTTGAAATGGTTTTGCGCACACGAGTCCACTACTCACCACTTCAATACACCACCGAGGATCCACCTCCGTCTTCCTACGGAAGAGCCATCCTCGGCACTCACTCTTATCTTGAGGCTTTTAGTAGTTTCCATTTACTTGTCTATGAACTGTATAGGCAACCAAGTAGTCCTTTACCGCGGACGCGGCTATTCGAATAGATCATGTTAACCCTGCAGGGGTGTACTTCTTCATACATGTTTCCACCACTTAGCGTCTGCACACGACATGTGCTCGGCAGACTTCAAGCGAAAGCCGACGTGGGTGTAGACCACGACCTACCTAAACACTTAAGCCTCTAGTCCAGGTTTATCGCCTATTCAGGTTCCATCCGCAGGGAGTCCGGCCGAGGTTTCCCATACGGCCCCGAACGATGTGAACAGGGTTCCCGAGATACCTAACGGGTATTCGGTACACCCGGCCACGTACCTACCGCATCACAGCCCACCCCTACAGTCAGCGCTGTCCACGGCCTCCAGTAGGCTACAAACACCAGAAACTACTTGCAACTCCTGGACAGAGAGCTAGGGTGAATAAGAAGTCGAGCGGGGTCATATTTCAGGGCCCAATGCATGGTAGTAGCTGTATCTTAAATCACACATACAGATCTCAGTGCTTAAGGTCGGCTTCAATGAAACAACCCACCATGTACTCCTACATGGCCTCTCATCGATACCTTTACCAAATCGTGTTCACCACACCACTCTCATTACCGACATAACATTTCACTCTAGCCCATCACCCAGATGAACCAGACCTGACACGACTCTAAGCATAGCAGGCATAGCAAGGTAGGAACAACACATACATATGGCTCAATCAACTCCTACACATGCTAGTGGGTTTCATCTAGTTACTGTGGCAATGACAGGTCATGCAGAGGAAATGGGTTCAACTACCGTAGCACACAGCAGTTTGAAACGCGTTGTCTTAATGCAGTAAAAGAGAGCAGGAGCGAGAACATGGGATTGTATCGATATGATCAATGGTTGGTTGCTTGCCTGATGGTTCGATGCACGGATACGGTTCTTCGTTAGGGTAATCACGGTACTCCTCGGAGGCAGAACCTGTCGCAAGGACATCGATACACAACATCACCAAACAATGTGCAACAATATGATGCATGCATGAAACATGGCAATATGAGTGTGTTGGGCTAATGCAACTAAAACCAGAAGGGTTTGAACAAATTTGAATCAAGGATTCAAATTTCAAATTCAAATATGGCCTTTTAAAGTGCTTTTCCTTGTTCTGCTTGAAACATCAATTTAACTTGTTTGATCATGCATGAAAATAGTACAGATGGATAGATTGGATTTTTCTGATCATTTTTCATATATAATTTGTCCAATTTGGAGTTACAGAATAAAAGTTATGAATTTTTGAAGTTTAAATAATATTCTGGAATTTCCTGATTTAAATTAAATCCAGAAATATAATTATTGCGCCAGCATGACGTCAGCATGACGTCAGTGGTCAACTGCGGCTGGCTGGAGTCAAACCTGACGTGTGGGGCCCACACGTCAGTGACAGGGGGTTTAAACAGGGTTAAATTAATCCTAATTACTAATTAGTGGCGCTGGGGCCCACTAGTCAGTGTCAGGGGGTTAACTAACAGTGGTTAGCGCTAATCCTAATTAGCTACAGGGCTGGCCCCACCTGTCAGGGACTCAGGGGGGGTTCCTGCCGTGGTCAAAGTGGGTCAAACCCACCGGTGACGTGACGGCGATGCAGGGCTTCCGGAGGCCCGTGGAGCGGTGGGGAGGAAGAGGGGGTTGTGGCGGAGCTTCTGAGCTAGTCGGGGGAGCGAGGGGTGGCCGGAGACGGCTGCTAAGGCGAACGGCGGCGACGGTGGTGTTCGGCCGTGAGAGAGAGAGCGAGGGAGAGGAGGGAAGAGCCGAGGGCGAGTGAGAGAGAACAGGGGGGGAGGCGTGGCGTCGTCCAGGGCATCGAGGCGAGGAGGGGAGGGCAGGCAGGCAGGGAGAGAGGTGGCGTGGCGCGGTGGCGGGCGCGCGCGCCGGCCACACTCCCCTCCCTCTGTCGGGACGAAGACGACAGAGGAGGGAGACGGGCTGGGCCGCCTGCTGGCTGGGCCGGCCAGCTGGATGGGCTGCACAGGGAGGAGCCCAGGTAAGCTTCTCCCTTTTATTTTTTTCTGTTTTCTAATTTCTGACATTTGTTTTGATTTAAATAATATATTAAATCATTTATTTAACTTATGCCAATTTTTGCAGGGGCTAGATATATTATTCCAGAGCTCCTTTATAATTGGCATAATATTTGGACATATATTAATATATATAGAAATATATTTCCAATGCAAATATTTATGCATTAATTCCAAATGCCCAAAATAAATGTCCATGAGCCACTAAAAATATTGGTTTGATTTTTATCTCTGTCCAATATTTTCAGAGAGCAACATGAGCATTTTCTTGGACCCTTTTGGAGAAATTTTTATTTGGGTCATTTTCAAAATGATTCTGAGGGTTTCACAGATCCCCATTTCAAGTTTCTGATGAAAGAGTAAACATGATGCAACACTCTAATGCATGACTAGCTAGGGTGTGACAGTTTATCATCTCGCATAGTGGGGCGCCCTTGTGATCCATAGATTGATCTTGCGTGTTTTTCTTTGTCCTCCAATACGTCTCGCAGGTCTGGCGTGTTTCCCCGTGATTTTTTATTTGAATGGCGTCGGTGTGCAGGCTGAGCTTTTGGCTGGAATGCCTCTCTATCACGGCCACGAGGTGGCTGATCAGCTGCGTCATACGCTTCTTCCTCCAGTCGAGGTAGCAACCTGCATTTTGGGTAACTCTTGGAGGGGCGCTCGGGTTTATATTCCTCGGCCGCGAGGACTTTAGTCCACGTGTCAGCTAGCAGATCTTGATCAGCTTGAAGCTGCTGCTACTTTTTCTTCAGGCTATTTGCCGTGGCCATAAGCCAGCGCTTGAAGCGCTCTTATTCGATGGGATCCTCTGGCACGGCGAATTCGTCATCGCCGAGGCTTGCCTCATCTTCGGAGGGGGGCATGTAATTATCATCCTCTGCCTCTCCGTCTGCCGCTCTCTCAGGAGGGCTGGCTCCTCCATCCTCCTACTCTAAATCTTGCTGGAGGGGCTTGTTGTTGTCTTCGGCACTATCCGGAGTGTTATTACCTCCTGTGCCTGTAACACCACTTTTCCTTTGGCGGGACTTAGAGCGGCGCCGCTGATGTCGGCACTTGGGTTGCTTCTTGGAGGGGTCATCCTCCACTGTCTCATTGGCATTGCCTTCTTTGGGTGTATCCACCATGTATATATCGTATGATGAGGTGGCTGTCCAGTGCCCTGTGGGCAGTGGTTCCTCTTCGTCTCCCGCATTGTCGTCCATACCGTCAATATCTTCGGAGTCGAAGTCGAGCATGTCGGTTAAGTCATCGACAGTGGCTACTAAGCGGGTGGTGGGTGGGCCGCAAATTTGTTCGTCATCCGCATCCCAGTCCTATCGGACATAGTTCGGCCAGGATCCTCCTGACAAGGAGAGAGACCTTAATGAGTTCAGTATATCGCCGAAGGGCGAGTGCTAAAAGATATCCGCGGAGGTAAACTCCATGATTGGCGCCTAGCCAGATTCGATAGGAACGGGCGCAGGCAGTTCGGAGTCCGTGGCCGGAGAGGGATCTGGCAGTTTCACAACACGTCTCTCGTGCAAGGTAAGGTCGATGTTCGGCTCGATCGCCGCTGAGGGTAAGGCCTCCGTGGCGGGGTCCATCCACCCGTCCGTAGAAGGCGCAACTGGCTCCGAATTGAGGGTGCGGCTGTCGGTGCGATCGCTTAACACTGTCTGATGGTAGAGCTAAATCATACTCATCATGACCGCCTGATGCACAAGGCAGAGGCTTGAATCTGTCGAAGATCAAGTCTCCGGAGATATCGGCCGTGTAGTTTAAGCTTCCAAACCTGACCTGGTGGCCAGGGGTGTAACTTTCAATCTGCTCCAGATGGCCAAGTGAATTGGCCCGCACTGCAAAGCCGCCGAACACAAAGATCTATCCGGGGAGAATAGTCTCACCCTGGACTGCATCACTATCGATGATAGTAGGAGCCATCAAGCCTAACGGCGAAGACACAGAGGAACTCTCAATGAAAGCACCAATGTCGGTGTCAAAACCGGCAGATCTCGGGTAGGGTGTCCCGAACTGTGCGTCTAAGGCGGATGGTAACAGGAGGCAGGGGATACGATGTTTTACCCAGGTTCGGGCCCTCTTGATGGAGGTAAAACCCTACGTCCTGCATGATTAGTATTGATGATATGGGTAGTACAAGAGTAGATCTACCACGAGATCAGAGAGGCTAAACCCTAGAAGCTAGCCTATGGTATGATTGTATGTTGTCCTACAGACTAAAACCCTCCGGTTTATATAGACACCGAAGAGGGTTAGGGTTACACAAGTTCAGTTACAAAGGAGGAGATACAGATATCCGTATTGCCTAGCTTGCCTTCCACACCAAGTAGAGTCCCATTCGGACACGAGACGAAGTCTTCAATCTTGTATCCTCATAGCCTAATAGTCCGGCCAATGGATATAGTCCGGCTGTCCGGAGACCCCCTAATCCAGGACTCCCTCAACAGGGTAGTGCCTTTCCATTCTCCAATGATACGGGCTTCCGAGAGCCCTTGGATCTGAGATCGAATGGTTGCATGGCGTGATTCTAGACCTATGGGTGAATATCCTATCCTGGAGGGTTATTCTGCAAATTTTCAGCAACTTAGCATGCAACCGTTTGATATCAGATCCATGGGCTGCCAGCAGCCCGTATCATGGTCACGTCTACCACGACTGTCGCGTCGCTCGCGCAGTCGTGCCCTTGGAGATTTAACATGGTGCGTTAGGCTATCTGATGTTGGCATGTCATACATAGTCATCACTTAGTCACTCATACTACAACAAGGTTGGCTATAAGTGTAACTTTTTTACTCCTCACTATATCTTTCTTCGTACTCAAGGAAGAAACGGTGCTAAGTGCGTGTATTTATTGCATTTTCCAAGGAGTGACCTCTTCCAATGAAATGGTGTTGCTAAGTTTGCTTCATTTAATTAGCTATAGACTCAAAATTGTCTTTTCACCTAGGTACACGCGCTTAGCACCATTTCTTCCTTGGGTCACCAAACTAGTCTCTCTCTTCTTGATTAACTTGCCACATCAGACTTTATGCTTATGTGGCAAGCTTAAGCATCTGTAGGAGCAAGTAAAAGTAAGTACAATAGTGCGCTTTACATGGCATTTTTGCATATGTGGAGGAAAGAGAGGCAAGGAAAAAGTGGAGAAGTGGGCTCATGCAAGAGCCAGCCTCTACTGCATGGTGGAGCATTGGGAGAGACACCTGTATGGAGGTGGTCAGGAATCTGGGAGACTCACGCCGGTCGTAGCGCCGCAGTTAAAATGATAATGGCAAGTCAAATCACGGGGCCCCACCTGTCCAGCAGTAACTCATTGTCAAATCACACATCCCTACGTTTGCAGCAGCCTACTCCCTCGTCTTCTCGCGTCTCTATCAAATCGCCTAGGCGGAACTGCCCCGCCGCCTACCGCACAGGAAAAGCCCCGCCCTCGACTTTTAAATAGTATACAGTATACTAATTTTGTATCCATGGATTGTGCCCGCACCATGGAGCAAAGCGTCTAGAAATAGAGAAGAGGGAGCGGCGAGACGGTGGTTTTGGAATGGAGATGATGGAGATGAGAGGAGGTGGTTTTGCAATGGAGAAGAGGGAGAGGAGCGTGCGGAAGCGATTTAGGATTGGACGAGAGGGCCGACGCGCTCTGACTGGATCAAAATCAAAATCAATTTGGTGACATGCATTCACATTTTGCTTGTCAAATACAGTACGTGGTGAAACTTGACCCAAAATATGCGAAACAACAAAAAAATACTTCCAAGACCAGCGCCGCTCTTTCGCTCTTCTCCTCTTAAACCACCACCGCTCCTCTCATGTTCCAATCTAAATGCAGTGCCGCTCCTCTCCTCTTCCATTTGAAAACGACCACCCATCCTCTCCTGTTCCAGTCCAAAACCAGCATCGCTCCTCTCCCGTTCTAATCCAAAACCATCGCTGCTCCTCTCCTCTTCCATTCAAAAACCACCGCCGGCGAGTGAAGGTGCTGTGGAGAACTAGATCGATGGAGGAGTACAACCGATACGTGAGGATCGCAGACGGCGACCCTGTGAAGCTAGCTAGGATGTTGGAGATACAGTCTTGGTTTGACAACAAGGACCAACTAGCAGCGACGGCGACATCCATGGCCAAATACGTGCAATAGAGCGAAAAGGCGGCGATACTCCTGAAGGGAGTCGCGCCGGAGTACATAGAGCTCCTCCTCTGGGCCATGGAGCAAACAGATTCACCGAATCCGATCATGAGGGAGCGGTGGTGGGAGTATCTATCCCAGATGGAGCATCCACCAGAGATTGAAGGATCGAGCATCTACAGGGTGCCGTTTGTGAGGGTGTCCTGCCAGAGCAAGCCGGTGGATTCCTCGTCGACCGAACCCAACTACAAGAGGAGAAAAGCAGTTGGCCCGACGATGCTTCCCCGCCATCGTCTCCCTCACCGTTCACATCGTCTCACAGGGCGGCTGTCTGCCGCTGAGGAATGGGAGGGGCTGCCCCCCCAGCCCAATAGTCGGGCAGGTTGTGAATTGTCAGGAGGAGCTTAGGGTTGTCAGTATTTGCAGGTTGTGAATTGTGTTTTGTGTTGTGTATTTTGAGAGTACTTTCAGATATGAATGTCTTTTGAATTTCAGATTTGCAGTATTGAGCATATGAAGTATTTTATGAATTCTAGATATCTATTTTTAGCACTTAAAAAATGAAGTTTCATAGGAGTATAAAAGTGCAGACAATGTGATTCTCAGAGAAGAAACTGCAAGTTTCAGTTTCAGATAAGAAACTGCAACTTTCAGAGGCAGAGCATTTATATTAACACGGCCTTTTCAAACAGGGTTAACATCATGTTGGAAGTTTTATTCATGGTCGAAAATGGAACTACCAGCCAGTTAACATCATGCTGATCAACATTCATGCATAGCACAACTTCATATGATGCACAGTCAAAATGCCCACACAATGTCGAGTGTGCGAAACACAGAGAAAACGAGGGATGAAGTTTTGGCAAGTGTTGGACGTGGTTTTGGGCTGGCCCGTCTAGGCTTTCATTTTTAACATGCGCAGCCCACGTCCTCGGATGGGAGGTCCATAGGCTTGTTTGTATTTTCTTAGGGCCGTCATGTATCGACCGGCCTATGGACCTCCCATCCGAGGTTTTATTTTTGGCAGCCCAATTTATGTATTTTTTGAAGAAAACACAGAGGTCTGTTCTATTTTTCTATATAAGAATAGGAACGCCAGGTCCAACTTATGTTTCCCTTCTAACTATATTATATATATTTAAATTATTTTATATGTTGACTGTTTAGTTCACATAATTGGCAAATAGATGACCGCTCTCGCGATCCCCTTCGCCCCCGCCACCACCTCCACCCTCGCCGCCGCCCCCGCCACTACCTCCACCCTTGCCGCCGCTATAGATCTCGCTGCCACTCCCGCCTCCTGACTCCGGGCATGCCTGCCCCCTCAGCAAGTCCGCTCGCGCGCCCCATGGAGCCGTCGGCCATATCCAGGGGGAATGGCTGGACGACAGGCAGATGTACAAGATGCTTCTCCCACATGTCTACAAAGCCTTCCCGCGGATGCTCCTGCCGCTCGACTCCGTCGCACCAGTGGTGCTGCGGGAGACTCGAGGTAGGAGATGGAGGGAGCGGGCGTTGCGAATCCGCGACGACGCTCTCTCCTGGACCCAGTGCACGCATGAATGGAGGGAAGCATTGGAGGAAGCTGCGAGGGAGGAAGCCAAGGAGGGACCGAATACATTCTCTCACTCACGCGGGTATGCTCGGATGTGCAAGGATCATGTGGATTGGGAGCTGCTGAATCTAGCCCTGTGGATCTACTTCGAAGGAGATTTCTCGGAGAAGCACAGGATGCCCCACCCCAGTGAGCCACCGATTGCATTCGTTCGATGGGCGAAAGGAGAAGTGAATTCAGGAGATCCACGCCATGCTGCGAGATGGGAATGCTTGACTGGACTCCTGCCCACCAGCACGCCACCGGAGCCGGAGTAGGTGGATCCCCTACCTTACCTCTCCCCAAACCTGCAGAAGATTGAAATTAGGCTTGCAATCTGCTTGAATTGAGTTGTCTGGTGGTTATTTCTGCTTCCCGAGAGACAACATCTGGCTGGAGGATGAGAAGGAACCACGAACTCCGATGAATTTCCCCTATCACAATGGGGGGGGGCGCCGGTTGGGCAGTGGTACGGCCCACCTCCGCCTCATATGGGGGCACAATCTGGGTAGGCTCCTTTAATTACCCAAGATCAATCTGCTGGTGATTCTTACTCTTAGATCAGTGGGAAATCTCAAGGCAAGAATCAGCAAAAGAAGAGATAGGACATCCAGAAAACTGCTCCTGCCCCTGCTTCGGGCCTTATGGCATACTCTGAGGTGATCTGCTACAACTGTGGGGAACCAGGGCATCATTTGGATAAATGTGTCAAGCCCAAGAGTTGTTTTATTTGCAAAATGGTTACCCATAAAGTTGAGAATTGCCCTGTCAGAAGGAAAACCCACAGTTCTGCTAGATATGTTGGAAGTGCTGCTCCAGGATTATGTCCACCATTGACAGAATTTTCTATGACACAGAATTAGATAATTTTTCCCCTTTCTAGTTGTAGAGCTCTGCCCAGATGTGGCATTGACCACACTCCTTTGCTCTAGGACTCTGGTCTTAATCAAACTCCAAAGAGCAATAGTTTTAAATTTGAAAACTGGTGGTTGCTTAGAGAAGATTTTACTGAGCTAGTCAGGAAAATCTGGAATGAGCCTACTAGGAGCAGCTGCCCCCTAGAAAATTGGGAGATCAAAATCAGGATATTTAGAAGAACTACCAAAGGGTGGAACTCCAATGAGGAATCTAATCTTAGAAGATACAGAAGGCTTCTCCTCCTTGAGTTTGATTCTCTAGATATTAAGGCAGAAATCACTAACCTCTCATAGGCTGAGACTAATAGATTATACTTTGTCCATGGAGAGCTCAAGAAAATTTGGCTTTAAGAAGAAATCAAAGCCAAACAAAGGTCTAGATATAGGAACATTAAGAGGGTGATAGAAATACTGCATACTTCCATGCAGTAGCTAACCAGAGGAGGAGGAAAACCCTCATTCACTCCCTTGATGGCCCTAATGGCCCTGTTACTGAGGTAGATGAGATGCTGAAAGTGCCTAGTGACTTATACAAAGACCTGTTTAAGAAAAAAACCTTCTGGGTTCTCTCTACAAAACAATTTTTTCTCTGCTTCTGAAAAAGTCTCTCCTGCTGAAAATGAGCTGCTAGAAGCCCCTTTTTCAGAGACAGAGGTGAAGGAAACCATTTTTAGCTCTTATCCTGGTGGGGCTCCTGGTGCTGATGGGATTCCCTTCTTGTTTTACCAGCATTTTTGGGACTTGGTGAAAACTGATCTCTTAGATCTTTTCCAAGCCTTTCATAGAGGAGAGTTGGATACAGCAACTTACTCATGGGGGGTCTGTTGGGGTCAAGTTAAATAACTATGAAAGTGATTTTTTCCTTGCTGGTAAAGGCCTTAGGCAAGGTGACCCCATCTCCCTGCTTTTGTTTAATTTAGTAGTGGAGTTCTTACTAAAATGCTGAGCAAAGCTGCTGATCATAGTCTGATTGCAGGGCTCTGTCCTGAGGTCCGCCCTGGTGGCATCATCTGCCTTCAATATGCATATGATACCATCCTTTTCTTAGACAATGACTCCACACATGCTAGCAATCTGAAAACTGTTCTAACCTGGTTTGAACAAGTCTCAGGCATGAGAATCGACTACTCTAAAAGTGCACTCATCCCTATCAACATGGATGATCACGAGTTAGCTGACTTCCTCTCTATTCTAGTCTGTAATAAAGGTAACTTCCCCATTAAGTACATAGGTATCCCTCTCCACTATGATAAAATGAGGAGAGAGAATATCCAACCCCTTCTGGATAAAATCATTAAAAGGATTACTGGGTGGAGGGGCAAACTTCTCTCTTACAGAGGTAGATTGATCCTCATACAAGCTTGTTTGGCTAGCATTCCAGTGTATCTCCTCTCCTTCTTCAAGTTCCCTATATGGGCAGTGAACCTCATCAATTCTCAGATGTCTCATTGCTTGTGGAATGATTTTGAGGGAAATAGGAAGCTACACCTTGCTAATTGGGCCCTAGTCTCTATGAAAAAAGATTTTGGAGGCCTAGGCATACCTAACCTCCAAGAAATTAACATCTGTTTTATAGGGTCTTGGATTAAAAGATTCTATGAGGAAGACCTGAAACCCTGGAAGCTTCTTATTGCCCATAAATACCTAGGAAATAAACCTCATATTTTTGTCCCTTCCTCCAACCCTAAGACCTCTAGATTCTGGAAAGGATTAAAATCTATTATGCATGCTGTGAAATTTGGCTACAGATGGAACATAGGGGATGGGAGCAGAACCAGGTTCTGGGAAGATACTTGGTTTGGCACATCCCCCCTAGCAGTCCAATTTTGGCCTATTTACTCTGTCCGCAATGAGCTTAACAAAAGTGTCAATGAATTTTGGGACGGTCAATGCCTAAAACTCTCTTTTAGAAGGAACTTTAGTGATAGTCTCATGGAACAATGATTCCAGTTGGAGGAAATTGCCAAAAGCATTACCTTTACTGCCAAGCCAAATGCCCTGATTTGGCAGCTGGACAATCAGGTGAAGTATTCCTCCAGCTCCCTCTATCATGTTATCAACTTTAGAGGGGTTCAACCCGTGTTTATCCCTGCCGCCTGGAAATTGAGAGTTCCCCCTAAAATTCATGTATTTCTCTGGCTTCTCTCCAAAAACAAATTGATGACTAGGGATAACCTTAGGAAGAGACACATCATCAAACCCCTTGATTGTGTTTACTGCTTGGAACAAGAGTCTTGTTCTCACCTATTTTTTGATTGTATAGTTGCTAAACATCTCTGGGCCCACATTGAGGAATATCTCTCTAGTCAGATTGGCTCATCCTTCGAATCTGTCGCCAGATTCTGGATTGCTACCAAAAAGAGCTCAGTTTTAAACACTGTTAGCTCAGCTGTCCTTTGGTGCCTCTGGAAATATATAAATGCTATGATTTTCAGTAACACCTCCTGGATTTCCATTCCGCAAGTCTTGAGGTTGATCAGGAACATGGTGAGGAACTAGGCGATTCTCTCCTCCGGATCGGACAAGGACAAGTTGATGAGCTTCGTGGAAACCCTAACAAGATCCGTCCAGAAATCGTTGGCACTCACTTATGGCTGAACAAGGCTCGACCTGCTCTGGGGCTGGACCCATGGGCTCGTATCAAGAACTCTGATGAAGATGATGGCACCTGGCGCCGAAGAAGAGGTACATCCACCATGCTACACCTTCCATCCCGGTGTCTCCGCTTGCTTACAGGTCACCGCAGGCTGACACGGCCCCTCGGCTGAAGACCATGAAGGCTTCGCTGGACCCTCCTTGTGTCATTTGAGTGCTCTATCCGCTCTGCCTTTGGCACCGCTCGGGTGATTTGTGTTATTCAGAGAACTTGTTCATCCACCCCCTAGTTTGTAGCTTCTATATCTTTGCTTTCGAACTGCTCTTTGAGCTGCTGTATCAGAATATGTTGTGGTTTCATTCTCAGCAATGGAACCGGGGAGATGCTCCCTGTTTTTCTAAAAAAAATATTTTATATGTTATTATATAAAGCTTGGTAAGAGTATAAATTTAAGGACGAATGTAATAATATCATTTATTATTTAAATATATTTATAACAAAATTCTCAGCCCCTTTTTATTTTTTGATAACATTGCTGGCACAACCCAACATTATAATTAGAATCAGCCCAGCAAAATCGTGTATTTTGAGAAAGTGCAAATGGGCTGTAATTTTTTAGGAAATAAAATAAATGGGCCACATGGACGCTACATTATTTGTTCACCCAGCCCAGCTAATGGTTGTAATTCAAAAAGAAGAAGATCAAATTGACTGTAAATTCTACCGCGCAAAAAAAGACTGTAAATTCTGAAAAAAATGGGTTGAATATGGGCCACATTTTTGGAGGATGAAATGTGGGCCAATAGGTCGAAGCCAATGCAAGTCATTGTCAATTTAGTCAACAAATGATTCTGACATGTTATCCATTGAATTTACATCCAACAACCGGCATTCATCTTCAATCTCTCGTCTTCTTCCTCCAGCGCCGCCGGGACCACCTCCCGCCTCCTGCTGCTTGCAGCCCTGCTTAGCACGCTCCGCTATGAAGCGCTACTCCACCGTTGGCCAGGCCATCCCTCCACCCCTCCACACCTCATGTTCTTCTCCACCAACTGCCGAACCACACCGCACTAGAACCAGTTAACCCTCGTACACCTCTCTGTCTGCGACTCTACTCCCACGTCTTCCCATCTCCGGCTCGTTATTGTCCGGGGCCTCACCATCGTCCACCACCTTGGATGCGCTCGGCGCGGCGTGGTCAACGTGGTCAACAATCGACACCACTGGAAGTAAACTGTGTGTGGAGAGGCTGACAGCTGGGTCCACGGCCGCAAACAAGGAAATGCCTCCTTATTACGCGCAAAATAATGATTCCTCCACCTGACATCCGGGACCCACCGGAAGGGCCTCTGCATTTCGCGAAATAAAGTGCCCCCCGCTGACATGTTGGACCCACCTGCTATCTTCACACGCAAGGAAGTGCCTCCTTATTATGCACAAAAAATGAATGTTCCCCCTGCCAGCTGGAACCCAGCATAGTGGGAGGCTGGCTTGTGGGCCTACCAAGTTGACAGGGACAGAGGGCTTTGTCAACTTAGTCAATATGAACGATTCTAGCTCCTGTTACCGGACGATATTCATCCAACGGCCGTTGTGCTTCTTCAACCTCTGGTCTTCTTGCTCCAGCCGCCCAAACCAGCGCCGGTCATGCCGCGTGCTCCTGCCTCCCGTGGCCGGCTGTGATGCCACAGGGGCCTCACCGCCCCCTACTACTCCCACCGCTGGCCAGGCCATCCCTCTACCCACCCACACTCCCTGTTATTCTGCGGCGACAACATCCTCACACCGCAGCCGAACCAGTGAACCCTTGTACCCCTCTTCGCGTGGGCATCCACTGTTGCGTCTTCCCTGGCTCCGAGTCGTCCCCTTCCTAGTCCTCGCCGTCGTCCACCGCCCTAGTGCTCTCGGCGCGGCGTGGTCAACGTGGTCAACGACCGACTTCCATCAGAAGAGTACTGTACGTGGAGAGGCTGATAGCTGGTTCCACGGCAGACGCAAGGAAGTGCCTCCTTATTACACGGAAAATAATTATTCCTCCACCTGACAGCGGGGACCCACCGAACGGGCCACCAGTATTTTGCGAGAAAAATAGTTTCCCCCTGACTGCTGGAACCCACCGGACGGGCCACCGTATTTCACGAAAAAAACGTTCCCCCCGCTGTCAGCCCGGACCCACCGGAAGTGCCTCCTTATTACGCACAAAAAAATGAATACTCCCCCGGCTAGCTAGGACCCACCTTTCTGGGAGGCTGACTTGTGGGCCTACTAAGTTGACGGGGACGAAGTGCTTTGTCAACTTAGTCAATATGAACGATTCTAGCTCCAGTGACCGTACGATGTCCATCCAACGGCCATAGTGCTTCTTCAACCTCTGGTCTTCTTACTCCAGCCGCCCAAAGCAGCACCGGTCGTGCTGCATGCTCCTGCCTCGCGTGGCTGGCTGTGCTGCCGCAGAGGCCTCACCGCCCCCTAATATTCCCACTGCTAGCTAGGCCGTGCGGCGACGGCAGCCTCACACCGCAGCCGAACCAGTGAACCCTCATAGTCCTCTCCGCGCGGGCTTCCACTGCCGCATCGTCCCCTTCCTAGGCCTCGCCGTCGTCCAGCGTCGTGGTGCTCTCCGCGCGGCCTGGTCAACGTGGTCAAGGAACGACTTCCATCAGAAGTGTACTGTACGTGGAGAGGCTGACAGCTGGGTCCACGGCCACAACCCAGTTTTTTTGTGATTTGCCAAGTAAGTCGCTTTGTCAGGCCTGTTGGGCTGCAAATCTTTCAAGACGAGGAGAGCTTTCATTCGGCTGGCCGAGAAAATGGCCCATCAGTAATGAGCAATGGGTTGTACATTTTTAAAACACATCAAACCGGCAATTAGTTTCAAATATCTTTTTTTTCATTTCAAGATTTTAAATTACATTTATCTTTATGCGTGGAGAATTTGTTGGATTTTATATTGACATACATTTATTTTTAAAATCAGTTTGAATGTGAGTCAAAATTTTGGGATTAAAAGCTGTCGGGACCCCGATTACAAGTCACATCGATCTAGCCGGTAACACCTCATATCACTTTGCAGCCTCATGCACGGTATTCCCATGGGTGTCGCCTTACCCTGGCCCGGGACCATTTGCTCCTTTTGGCACACGTATATGATTGTGTCGCTAGCATCCATATGACAGAGAACCCGGGCCGACATGGCTAGTCGTGAACCCAAAGCGGCACTAACCTATGGGGACATGCATACATGATTCACATCGAGCATGTCGGTCAGCGGCGTGTGAATCCGGGTTGTAGCACTGGGCTAACAGGACTTCAGGGAACCCAGGCTGTAGCAGGTTAGGCAGGACTCCGGATGTCACCGCGTGACATTTCCCTGAAGTGACAGACACAGGAATGAAGTGAAACACATGCCGGCCAGTCAAGTGTCCTGAGCAGTAGTGCTGGGCTAGCAGGACTCCGGTGAACCGGGCTGTAGCGGACTACTATGGCTCAAGGAAGCACTAGACTACATTTCCCCATAAGAGAGGTTGCCAAGGATAAACAACTAGATTGTCGGATCCCACACATAGCAATACACGTCACACGTACGCATAACATGCAAGTATGTGCTGTACAACATGGCATCACAACATAACGCAAACTCATATAGATAAAGGCTCAGAAGAGCCACATAACATTAATACAAACAGGGGTCACATGACCCATCATTCAGAGCATACAAGCAACGGAAGCATTACATGTCTCAGTATAGACAACTACAAAAGGAAAAGGCTGAGAAGCTTGACTAACTACAAGTCCCTCCCAAGGGTACAAGATCATAGCTGAGGTAACAAGCTACTCGTCAAAGTCCAAGTGGTACTACTAGTGAGACAGATGTCTCACTTGCAAAACATAAATAAAGCAAACGTGAGTACAAAGGTACTCGGCAAGACTTACATCAGATCCTATCATACATGCATTAGTGTCAAGAAGGCAATCTGGGGTTTAGCTGCAGCAAGCCAGCTTTGACTCAGTGGCTATCATGTTCTATGACTACGAGAAACTTCTTTGAGGTGAGGCAGAGCACATGAGTCCACTAATCACCACATTAATACACTACTATGGATTCATCCTCGTCTCCATACGAGAAGGCCATCCATAGCACTCACACTTGTCTTGAGCATTTTAGAGTATCCACTTTAAGTTCTCTACATGCCACATAAGCACCCAAGAAGTCCATAACCGAGGACACGGCTATTCGAATAGATCATGATAACCCTATAGGGGTGTACTTCTTCACATACGCTCTCTCCACTTACCTCCATGTACATGTCATGTACCTCGGCAACCTTCAAGAGGAAGCCTGGCAAGGGTTTCGGCCATGACCTGACTAACCACACAAGTCTCTCATCCAGGTTTATTGCCTATTCGGGTTGCATCCGCAAGGAGATCTGGCCGAGGTGTCGCTCACGGCCCCAAATGATGTGAGCAGGGTTCCCAAGCCCACCATCCGGGTGCCACTTGGTACACCGAGCCACTGTGCCTAGTCTATCCCAAGCCCACCTGGCCGGGTGCCACTTGGTAGACTACTAATACTACCTACAAACACCAAAAACTATTTGCAGCTCCTGGACGGGGATCAAGCTGGTTAATAAGTCGAGAGGGTCACTTAAGCATTCCAGTGTGTTTTAGTAGCTAGTCATTGGACAACATACACGGAACTCAGTGCTTAAGGACGGTTCCAAAGAGACAACCCACCATCTACTCCTACATGGCCTCTCACCACTACCTTTACCAAATCGTGTTCACACGCTTAATTCTCAGCACCAGAAAATGTCGTAACACTCCAATTCATTCCGCATGAATCAGACCTGACACAACTCTAAGCAATAGCAGGCATGGCATGGTAGGAACACAACATGGCTCAGTCAACTCCTACACATGCTAGTGGGTTTTAACTATTTACTGTGGCAATGACAGGTCATGCAGAGGAATGGGTTCAACTACCGCAACATAAAGTACCAGTTGAATCATTGTTGTCCTAATGCAATAACTGAGAGCAGGAGCGAGAGAGTAGGATTGTATCGAAATGAACAAGGGGGTTTGCTTGCCTGGTAGATCAACAGGGGGGCACTGCTCCTCAGACAGGTACTCTGGAGCACACTCCGGAGCAGGACCTATCGGGAAGGAACAGTGTCGACAAATCAAAACACAATCATATGCAACAATATGATGCATGAACATGGCATGTAGATGTGATGTTATTTGAACTAATGCAGCTAGTATTCATTTGGATGAAGTCCATTTGAATCAAGAATTCAAATGCAACTCCAAGTTAAGTCTTTATGAAAGCCATTAATGTGTTTTCACCTATACAGTAAGTATAAGTTGGTTTGTCATGCATGAAAATGGTACATATGGATAGATTGAATTTTTCTGATCATTTTTCATCTATAAATTATTTCAATCTGAGCTACGATTGAATTTCTATGAATTTTTGAAGTTTATATCATTTTCTGGAATTTCCTGAATTATTTTTAAACCAGAAAATGATATATTGCGTCAGCATGATGGTGGCATGATGTCAGTGAGTCAAACGTGGCTGACCAGGTCAAACCTGACGTGTGGGGTCCACACGTTACTGTCATAGTTAGTTCATAGGGTTAGTTTGCTATTAAACTAATCCTAACTAAAAATTAGCAGGTTCGGGCCCTACATGTCATTGACCCACAAGGGTCAAAGCTGGGTCAACAGGGGGGTTGGACCTGGTCAATCCCGCCGGCTTTAAGCCGCCGGCCAGGCAGAACACGGCGGAGGGCTCGGGATCGTCGCTCCGGCGACCATTTGGGCGGCGGAGACCACGGGCGAGGAGCCAGGGCTCGTCCGCGTCTTCTGGGGAAAGTGGGATAGGCGGGGACGACCGGAGCTCACCGGAGCGGAGCTCGGCGCGGCGGCCGGAGCACGGCTTCGAGCGGGAACAGGCTACGGGGCACGACAGGGGCTGCGGAAGGCGTCTACTGCCTCCCGGCGTTACGCTGAGCACGGCTATGTGCTCGGTTGCAGCTCTATGTGACAGAGGCCACGGCGGCAACATGGTTGTGCGGCGGCGAACTTCCGGCACGGCGGCGCTAGCGCTAGAGGACGTGCGGGGCGACGGTGTCAGGGGCGAAATGAAGAGGGGCTCACCCCGCGTCATATGGAGGCGTCAGCGGGCTCGGGGGAGGCCGGACGGCGACGTGGCATTCCAGGCGATCTCGGGCGCTGGAGTTTGAAGACGACGGCGGTGGCGGCGTTGTAGGGGCTCCCGAGGCGCGTGGCTCGACAGAGAGGTAGACGAAAACGTGGCAGAGCTTGCAGACGCGAGGAGAGAACGAGGGGGTGGCAGTAAGTGTGACAAAGGCGAGTGGCGGTGACGAAACCGTTCGGGGGGGGTGAGAGAGAGAGAGAGAGAGGTCCAGGGAAAGGATGAGCATGGGGGAGAGTGGGAGAGGGTCGAGGGGAGTGCATGGCGTCGCCTGGACGCATCTGGGATGAAGCAGGCAGGGAGGAGGTGGCCAGGGCGCGTGCTCGCGCGCGCTAGCCACGCGCTCATCCTCCTGGCGCGAGCTAGGAGATGACTGGCGCGGCCAGTTGGCTGGACCGGCCTGCTGGGCCGCACAGTGCCAAGCCGCAGGTAAGGTCCAGGTAAGCGGTTTCTTATTTGTTTTCTTTTCTATTTGTCTGACATTTGTTTGGTTTAATAAAAATACTAAACCATTTTATTTTCTTATGCCAATTTTTGCAGGGGCTAGTGGTATTATTCCAGAGCTCCTCAACTACTGGCATAATTTTTGGACAATATTATATATATATATATAACAATATATTTCCAAAGCAAATAATTACTGCATTAATTCCAAATGCCCGAAATAAATACTTATGAGCTCCTGAAAATGTTGGTTTGATTTTTATCTCTGTCCAAGATTTTCAGAGAGCAACATGAGCATTTTCTTGGACCTTTTTGGAGCAATTTTTTTATTTGGGTCATTTCCAGAATGATTCTGAGGGTTTCACAAATCCCCATTTCAAATTTCAATGAAATTTAAACATGATGCAAACATGAAGGCTAGCCTAGGTCATACCAGAACTAGGGATGTGACAAAAACAGTTTGGACCGCACCAAAATATACAAAATTTTGTATAATTTTTTAACCGTTGCCACAATATGGGATGTAATGCTAACAAAAAGAATATGGGCTCCAAAAAAAACCTTAAGAATTAGCAAATGGGCTGTAAGCTGTTTTCCACAGATTTGAGGCTTTCCTAAAAAAAGGTTGACGCACAAGCACTGACTGTTGGATGTCCATCCAACGGCCGTCGTGCTTCTTCAATCTCCGCTCTTCCTGCTCCAGCCACTCAAACAAGCGCTGGCGGGACTGCCTGCTCCCTCCTCCTCGCGGCCGGCTGTGCTGCCGCGCAGGCCTCACCACCCGACCGTACTCCCATCGCTAGCCTAGCCATCCCTCTACTCACCCACACCTGTTGTTATTCTCCGGCGACGACAGACGAACCAGCAAACCCTCGTGCAGTCGTACTCCCCTCCGCGTGGGAAACAACTGCCGAGTCTTCCCTGCCTCCGTGTCGTCCCCTTCCTAGGCCTCACCGTCGTCCACCGCCCTGGTGCTCTCGGCATGGCGTGGTCAACGTGGTCAAGGAACGACTTCCATCGGACGTGGAATATACGTGGAGAGGCTGACAGCTGGGTCCACGGCCTCAGCAAGGAAGTGCCTCCTTATTACGTGGAAAATAATGATTCCTCCACCTGACAGCTGGGACCCACCGGACGGGCCATTGTATTTCGCAAAAAAATGTTTTCCCCTAACTGCTGGGACCCACCAGCTACATCTTCGCACACAAGGAAGTGCATTCGGGCAAAAAACAAAACGATTCGCCCCCTGACTGCTGGGACCGACCAGCTACATCTTCACAGGCAAGGAAGTGCCTGACAGTCGGGACCCACCTGGTCGAAGCGTACGTAGTGTTGTCATTCTGGTCGCGAACTTCTACGTACATACTGGTCGATGTAGAGGCGCGCACGTGTCATAGTAGAGGCGCGCACGTAGCATTTACACGTACGTATAGCGGCCAGGGTGCAAGAAAGAAAATATGGCCACGTATGTGTACATACGGGCGGGGTCTCGAACGCCTACTCAGGCATACGTACGGCCAGGGCTCGTGTACATGGCTGGGTCGGAACGGAGAAATAGCATCGTCGTCGTGTTCATGGGGAGGCAACAGAATGCTTCGTGTTCATCGGGAGGGCTTGGATGGAACAAGCGATGGAAACGAGGCCTGGCGTACTGCAGAACGGAGGAAAGGGCCTTGTGTTCGATCGGCCACGTTCGACACGGGATCCTGTTCATTGGGAGGGGTCTGGCGTACCGCAAAACGGAGGAAACAGACCTCCTACGGTCGAAACGGGGGTCCTGTTGATCGGGAGAGGTGTGTCGTACCGCAAAACGGAGGAAACGGACTTGTGTTGGAGCGCTACGGTCGAAACGGGGGTCCTGTTCATCGGGAGGGGTGTGGCGTACCGCAAAACGGGATTCCACGGGATACTGTTCATCTCCACCATCGACCTCCTCCAGCCTCCACGGGCTCCTGTTCATCCAGCCTCCACGGGCTCCTGTTCATCCAGCCTCCACCGCGCGCTACTCCACTGGCTACTGTTCAACCACCCCTCCACCGTCTACTGTTCATCCAACCCTCCACACCACGGGGTCATGTTCAACCACCCCTCCACGGGCACCCCTCCACCGTCTACTGTTCATCCAGCCATCCACACCACGGGGTCCTGTTCAACCACCCCTCCACAGGCACCCCTCCACCATCTA